>NC_081185.1:107457065-107757065 GCF_029867415.1 Vicia villosa
TAAATTAATAATTATTAATTTATTGATAGATTAATAACTCTCTAAATTAATAAATTTCTCCGGTCCTGACATTATTATTTAAAGAGTTTCTACTATATTGTAGAATGATTCAGTAAAAAAATAGACAGTTTTAGCCAAAAAAAAAATATAATAGAATATATTTTATTAATTTATAAGTGACATATATTTATCTCATATTTAGATCATAAATACAATTTTTCATATATAAAAATATTTAGATCAAATAATAAGCTTTTTCCCGTTAACAAATATTATTTTTGCGTAGGTATTATTTACAAAAATATTTGGATCAATAGTAATTTTTCTCTCATATATAAAAATAACACTGTTTATAAAAATACATAAATCAATAATATATATTTTTCTCGTATAATGAAACATTTTGTAAGATAATAGAATGCTTGCCTTTTCTCATTGATCTGAATAGAATATATATACATCAATATGTAACGTTTGGTCAACTATCTAATTATGATACAACATAATTATAGGAAACTAATTATGACTAATTATAACAAATATTATATTCTATCACACCCCCGCAGTCGAAGCGGGAGGTTCACGGACGCTTAGACTGGTCCGAAAATCATCAAAGAGAATGCGAGGAAGTCCCTTGGTGAAGATGTCTGCGATCTGATGTCTTGAGGGAACATGAAGGACGCGAGCTTGACCACGAGCTACCTTTTCCCGAACAAAATGAATGTCCATTTCAATATGCTTAGTGCGCTGATGCTGCACAGGATTACCAGATAGATATATGGCACTAACATTGTCACAATACACCAAAGTGGCCTGAGGCATAGGGAAATGGAGTTCTAGGAGAAAATTGCGAATCCAACACGATTCAGAGACAACATTTGCAACACCCCTATATTCGGCTTCAGCACTAGAACGGGAGAGAGTTGGCTGCCTTTTGGAAGACCAAGAAATAAGGTTGTCACCTAGAAAAACACAGTAACCAGATGTAGAACGTCTGGTGTCAGGACATCCATCCCAATCAGCGTCAGTGTATGATATAAGCTTTGTAATGGGAGATGGGGATAAATATAGTCCAAAATGTAAGGTGCCTTGAACATAGCGCAAAATGCGCTTAAGAGCAAGCATGTGTTCCGTGCGAGGGTCATGCATGTGAAGACAAACTTGTTGAACAGCATATGATATGTCAGGTCGAGTGAAGGTGAGATACTGTAGGGCCCCTACAAGACTCCGATACAAGGAAGGGTCCTCATAAGAATTGCCAGAGGAGTTGCTGAGTTTTTGCTTAGTGTCAACAGGAGTGGCTGATGGTTTACAAGACGCCATGCCGACACGTTCAATGATCTCTGAAGCATAAGTGCTTTGATTGAGAAATATGCCATCAGGATGACGAGATACTGCAATACCCAGAAAGTAACTCAGAGGGCCCAAATCCTTCATTGCAATCTCAGATGCTAAGAGTGACATAATTGATTTGCGAAGGACCTGAGTGGAGGTGATGAGGATGATATTGTCTACATACAACAAAATGTAGGCCATCTCTACACCGTGTTGATATATGAAGAGGGAGTGGTCTGATGTACTATGGCGAAAGCCAATAGTGGCGACATAGTCAGCAAAACGTTGGTACCATGCTCTAGGCGCTTGCTTGAGACCATACAATGACTTCTTCAATCGACAAACATAATCTGGATGACGGAGGTCACGGAAACCCAATGGCTGATGCATGTAAACAGTCTCATGAAGATCACCATGTAAAAAGGCATTTTGGACATCCAATTGATGAATGGGCCAGGATTTGGAGAGAGCAATGGTGAGCACTGTTCGAATGGTAGCGGGTTTCACCACATGGCTAAAAGTCTCATCACAATCCACACCTGCAACCTGTGACCTGCCATCACGTACAAGACGAGCCTTATAACGCTCAAAGGAGTCATCGGAATTTTTCTTATGCCTAAAAATCCACATACATCGAATAAGATTAGCATCACAAGGACGAGGAACTAAATCCCACGTCTTATTTCGAATAAGAGCATCAAATTCAGATTGCATTGCGGATTTCCAATTCGGGTCTGATAAGGCTTGTTTGGGGTTTTTAGGTATGGGAGAGATGGTGTGGTCAGAGTGAGAGATTGATAAGTTAAATATCGGGCGGGGTTTGACAATGCCTTTCATGCTTCGGGTGGTGATGGTTCGTGTAGGTGGAGGTGGATGCGGCTGAATTGGTGGTGGTGATGGAGAGGTTGTTGTAACAGGTGTATTGGTCGAAGAGGTAGGAGATGATGATTCTTGGTTTATCGAGGAAAAAGGTTGGTCAATTGTGATTGTGGGTGTTGGTGTGTTATGTGAAGCAGGTGGTGAAATTTGATTTTGCCACTGATGGATAAGGTAGGGGTGAAGGTCATCATCTAGGAATTGATAAGGGTGAGGTGAAGGGGAGTGTATGTTTTTAAAGGGAAATTGAGTTTCATCGAAGGTAACATGCCTCGAAATTATTAATTTTCTGTTAAACAAATCATAACACTTGTAACCTCTATGATTCGGCAGATAACCCAAGAAGACACATGGAGTAGAGCGGGGTTGTAACTTATGGATGGTAGATGACGGGAATAATGGATAACATAGACAACCAAAGACTCGAAGATGTGTGTAGGTGGGATCGTGATGATATAGGAGTTGTGTCGGTGACTGATTTTGAAGTGTTTTACATGGAATTATATTTAACAGATAAGTTGCCATGTGGAGAGCACGATGCCAAAACGAGGGGGGAACAGAAGAATGAGCTAGCATAGTGCGTATCATATTATTAATGGTTCTTATTTTGCGTTCCGCTTTCCCATTTTGTGAGGATGTGTGAGGACAAGAGAAACGAAAAACAAGTCCATGATCAGTGCAATATTGTTGGAATAGCTCATTATTATATTCACCTCCATTGTCGCATTAAAAAGATTTGACTTTTTGCAAAAATTGTGTGTGAATGAGTTGAGTAAGTGACTTGAACGTTTCAAATACATGGGATTTTCTGCTAATAGGAAAAGTCCACAAAAAGTTTGTAAAATCATCTAAGAATAATACATAATATTTATGACCAGCAGAACTTAAAATTGGAGACGTCCATAAATCACTATGTAAAATATCAAATGGCATTAAAGTCGTAGTTTGAGAGTCAAAAAACGGCAATTTAACATGTTTGCCTAAAACACAAGAGTCACAAACAGAAGAATTAAAAGGTTCACAACATATGAACTTATTTTTGCGAAGGGAATTTAAAATAGACACGCCAGGATGACCAAGACGACTATGCCAAAGATTGGATGTGAGACCGGCAAAATTGGGAGGACTGGTAACTGGATATAAATCTCCATGACTATCACATCTGAGAAGGGTGATCCCCGTCTGAAAATCAGAGATAGTAAAACCAAAAGGGTCAAAAGAAACAGAAACATTGTTATCAGTGGTGAGTCGTCTCACAGAAATTAAATTTTTTATGATTTACGGGGCATGTAGGACATTGTTAAGGTTAAGGGAATGGTGAGATGTGTTTATTTGTGTGTGTCCGGTGCCGTGAATTGGAATTCCATGGCCACTGCCAACAATAACTTTCTGATTTGAATTACTTACAGGAAAATAAGACGAGAGATTACCTTGTGATGCGGCCGTGTGAGATTTTGCGCCAGTATCCATGTACCACTGATTGTCAGGAGTGTGTAGTGACATAGTGTGCATTGATGTCTCAATGTCTGTCGGTGTCTGAGATGAGGTATAAGCTGCATATACTTGAGGACGCTGTCCTAGAATGCCCGGTTGCTTAGGAGGACCGGCAGGGCGTGTCCACTAAGAGGTGGGATACGGACACGGTGGCATAGCCCATGGTGGTGGAGTCCAACCCCATGGTTGCCAGGCTGAGTACTGTTGTTGTTGTTGCCAAGGAGGAGCGGACCAAGGTGAGGGAGCACTGGGAACTCCAGTCTGAGGTGCATTGCAGTTACAACGTCCCCCGCCGCGGCCCTGGTTTCCACGGGAGCGAGAGCGGTTGTTTGGGCGGCGGTTGGCACGCTGAGAGGTGTCTTCAATAGGTCTCGGCTGAGTGGTGTGCATGGCAGCATGAGATCCTGTGCTTGTCATTTTAGCCATACCAGCTTCTTCCAAAGTGAGCATGGAACGAGCCTGATAGAATGCAGGAAGAGGGTTGCTCTGGCGAATTAAAGTAGCAACACTGCGGTAAGCTTCTGGGGGACCAGAGATCAACTGAAGGACTAGACGATGATTGTTGACGGGGGAGCCGACATTTCTCAACTGATCAGAAAGCATCTTAAGACGCTAACAGTAAGCAGAGACATTGGGAAAATCCTCCATACGAGTGTTAGAAAACTCTTACTCAAGAGTGACAGCTTGAGCATTTTGGTTGTCCTGGAAAATATTTTCTAAGCGGTTCCATGCTTCCATTGCAGTGGAGTTGGGTTCCAGAATAGTGGTCAGCAATTCAGTAGAAATAGTGGAATAAATCCACTGAAGAACGGTGGCATCAAGAGTGGACCATTGTTCATGTTTGGTGTCGGTAACAGCTGGTGGCTCTTTTCCGGTAGATGGGACAATGTGATGCAGGACTCGATGTGAGCGAGCATGAATACGGAAAAGTTCGGCCCAGGTTCCATATTGATCTTTTTCCATCTCAAGAATAATAGGAATGTGGTTCCTATTATTAGAGACGGCAAGAGCGGGATGAAATTCCGTTTTGGAACCTCGGAGCGTCTTGGGCTGGGCAGAGTTACCAGTACCAGCAGAGGATTTGCGAGTATCGGCGTCACTGTGTTCTGAATGGTCTGAATCAGACATGGTGATGTGGGTCAGTCACGTACTGATGTAGTCGCCGGATAAACGGAATCACGAACAGATCAGAATCGCGAAACAGAGGAAGAAACACGTAGGTTCGTGTGCAGGGTGGTGTTGTGCGTCGGCGGCGGCGGCACGAACAGAAAACAGAAGGAGCTGTCGTGTTCGGTGGCGGCAGCGAATAGAGGTGGCTCTCTTGTTCGGCGGCGGCGGTACGCAGAGAACAGGGTTCTGTTGCAGCAAGAGTTACTGCGAAAGAGGAGAAGGTTTTTTTTTTTGTTTTTTTTAGAGAGAGGGATCGATTAGGGTTGATACCATGTAAGATAATAGAATGCTTGCCTTTTTTCATTGATCTGAATAGAATATATATACATCAATATGTAACGTTTGGTCAACTATCTAATTATGATACAACATAATTATAGGAAACTAATTATGACTAATTATAACAAATATTATATTCTATCACATTTTAGATCAGTAATATATTTTTTTTTATAGACATCATTTATAAAAATATTTACATCAACAATCAAATTTGACTTGACCCATAAGAAACATTTGACACATAAAAAGCCTCCTAAAGGCTCCTAAATAATCTTTTGAACAAGGAATTCAACAACGTTTAATTCATCAACAATTTTCATTTTTTCTCAGTTTAAAAAATTGTCAGTTTCTTTTCAAGAGGAAGAAAAGTGGACTTGAGATATTGCTACCTATTAGATGAAAAGAAAAAAACCACCAGGTTTCTTGGCAAGGAGAACCCTCAGTAATATGAAATCTATTCTTTAAAATGATAAGCAACAGTCGAACCTCATTTCCTGCAAGCCATTACCTCTTCTCCAATTCTCTATTTACTGTCCCTCCTACCTCAGGGTGAATTAACCACAGACCTTGTTTTCACTTTACCCGCCATCCATAATAATATGTACACAGTAAGTGACTTGTCTAAACTTTCACTTATTTTTATTAAACTTCTTACCCTTTCTTTGCCATGCCACTCTATACACATAATCTCTCATTATAGCCACTTCAATCCCAAAATCAATCCCCCTCTTAACAAAAATTGTATTTAGCATGACAGTAAGTTCAAATACAATTGCATTTGGATTCTTAATGAACGCTCATTTCATAACAAAGTATAAAAATTATAAAAGACGTGGCTTGTCTTTTTCTACAAGCAAGAAATGTCAACAAAAAAAAAAGGAAATACTTATTCAATAGAACCTCAAGCTTTAAAATTAATGGACACACTACTGCTTCTATATGCCGACCATTACGGCTTCCACCGATAATATATAATTTGCCATAAACTATTACTGCTGCATGCTCATGAGCTTTGTGAGACAAAAGCTTCTAGATCCAGCCGTAAACTGCTACTACATAGCGGGGATGAAATGTTATTAAAAAATTGTATGTTGACTGCTTTGTAGATTGCTTTTGTGGCTAAATTCCTTTGAGACAGTACAGTAAAAATAACATCACACCCAAAGTCATGATCAACAGGCCTCCTTTCCACTTCTTAATTTTCATTAAAAATTTCAAGTAACACAATAGGTTTTTCTCATACCTGCAGTTAACAAATAAAATACCATTTTTAATTGACAGTAGGGATTATCCAGGAATAGTTAGTAACACATCACAAAGCCTTATAGATGGAAAATGCTCATTGGAGTTACCTAGGAACCTAGCCAAGTGGTAAAGGCCTGCAACAAAATCATCAATATAAGGAATAATGGAAATTTCAATTCACTTGTTAAAGAAATTGGCAGAAAATATTAATGAAATAAACTCCAACATACCATTTTTTATAAGTTCTCAAAGGGTTTAAGATCCAACTAAGAAAGGAACCTTTCTCATACTTGATAGTCTGCTCATACAGTTCAGAAGTTGAGCAGTTTGCTCATACATTTCTCATATAAGAATGTCTCCCGCTGCTAAAAGAGACGTGATTTCAACTTCTCTATGATAATAGTCAGCACCCATTATCATGGTATCCTGAAAAGTGATTGTAAATGTGACAACACGGATTCATGTAAGTCGTGTTAAAAGAAGTTGAGCAGATAGATATATTTTTTTACCTTTGGCATGCACTTGATTAAAAACAACCATCTGATATCAAAGAATTAATCACGTACAGTAGATGTTATTTCTCACTCATTAGGCTCCATTAGAATCATATAAGGTTGGTTATATTATATGGACGGAATTTTTCCGGTTCTACCTGACACTTCTCTATTTTAGTCGCGTTAGAAACCGAAGACACGTAAAAATAGGCTTTGATTGATCATATAACTGGAACTTTGGCAGCTACAGTGTAAGCAATAACAACAGCAGATATAGCAAGGTGGAGTGGCGGTGATAGCTTGTCTACATTGTGAAAAGATAGTATTTATTAAGATATATATCAACTCCATAGATTTATAGGATCTAAAGAACAATTTGGAGAAAAATTCAGTTTCAAAACTATATATTAACTTTGTAGAGTAGGTCAAAAAAAAGGTATTGCAATAGAATATGCAACTGAATTTATTAAGATAATCACTTAACCAAAATAAACTATCGCAAACGAAATGCCTTGGCAAAGCTACGGGCGTTGGAGTTTCTTTTTGTCACTCTCATTATCCCAATTACCATCAGGACTAAGATTGCCATTATTTCTACAAACATGATAGGAAAAATATAATACAACTAAAACAATAATATATGAAAACAAATTTCAAGAGTCAGCATAACACCTCTATAATAGTAATTTCTACCTGTTAGATCTAGCCTCCTCTAAAACAATCTCAAACTTAAGCTTGTTTTGAGAATGAGAGTCGATAATAAATAGACTTGTATCCCCTTCATATGCAAATTCCTTGCCATTCATGTCAGAAGCATATGTCTCTTGCACCTGGTCCATTATCTTCCTCCCAACACTTACCTTCCATAGTGCGTCCATCTTCATAAGCAAAAGACACCTTTTACATATCAAGAGAAGAAAAAAAGTCAAGTATGAGTAAAGAAGTTTTAACCCTGACACAAAAACATATAATACCAAATCACAAGATATTTGAAGGACATACACTACTGAAAAATATTTATCATTTTTTACCATTAAAAGGATTAGTTAAAATCGATATCTTCTGTCCTTTTGATCCCATACCGCGTCTTGCTATTGGAAGATTAAACAATCAGAAGGATATCACATGAATGGTTTAAAATAAAACCTAAAAATTCAAAACACAAACAGATCAGTTTGGGTTCAAACAACTTCAAAATTAACCTCTGCATAAAACAAATGAAACTTATATCTTCAAAACAACTTACATTATTACAACTCTTGATAGCGGATCTGGATTTGTTTTTGGAAGATCTTTGCAAGTATTATTCCGGTTTGTAAGTTGATGTCACAAATCAAAGAAGCCCTAACCAGAAAATGAAGAAGATGAACAAAGAACAAAGAAAAAGAGGAAGAAGAGGAAGATGATGCATCGGCACAAGGAAGAGAGAAAGGAGAAAAAGAAAAGAAGAAGATGAAGCATCGGGAGAAGGGAGAGATAAAAGAGAAAAAGAAAAGAAAGAAGCTTGATAGAAGAGAGAGAAGGAAAAGTAGAAAATGAAAAAGAAAAAAAAATTATTTTCAATTGAATCATGTGACATCATCCTTTGATCCAAATCTAACAGGCAAAAGCATAATTTAATTACCATGTAGTTGAAGTTGAACAGTGTGACATCATTATTATAAAAAGTAAATTTTGGACCAAAATTACCCTCATTTTGTTGAGGTGGCAGAATTATAAAAAAGGGTAAAGATGAGTTTTCCAGAGCATCTAATTTTCTTATATTATAGATTTATTTTAATAATCGAAGAGAGAGAAAAAAAGATTCCCACATAATCTCCACCCTTTATTTTAAAATCTAATGGTTCTGATTCACTCTCACATTCTCATATTGTCATACCCCAATTTTTGACCCTAAGATCACGCATCATTTGCATACCAATCATCAATCAAGAAGTTTTAACCTAGATCTCTACTTGCAATGTTGTGCTCAATTCATCTGCAAAGGAATCATCGAGCACCCATGTTTTAGTTTGTATATGTAGCAACCTGCCTAAAATTTTAACTTAGAGAGTCGCCACCTATTCTGAAGGGCGAATAGGAAACCCCACGCAGATAAGAGATTGAGGGTAAGTTATTATAATCAGGCTGAGGGAAGGTGTTAGGCACCCTTAGCCCTTTCCTAAAGGCTAATGTTCAAAGATTAGGGTTGCATGGCAGGATTTGTAAAGAAATGTGGCAAACAGAATTATAAGGACATGATTGAGATTTTGAAGAGGGGGACTCGCCTTGTTGCCAAGTGCCTACGTACCTCCTTAGGGAGGATCAGAGTCTACGTAGTTCGGGAAGGGTTGTACGCCATTTAGAATTTGAATTTGATTTGATATGGTTTTTTAGAGGCTTTTTAGTTAGCCTATCGCAGTTTGTTTTGTCTTGTAATTTGAATGGATTTTAGAATTATTAGGGTTTGGGCGTACAACCCTGATTTGGCACAATTAACCGCAATGATCAATAGGTTTGATCACCATAGTTAAAAGATTAAGGATTTGCGTTGTTACCAATTCAAATCGATTAATTCGACTATCACTAATAACAACTTATTGTATTTTATAACTTTATGAATTTTATTTTTTATACTGCTACCTCTCATAATCGATTAGCACGACTACAAATAATAACAAGTTAAATTAAATAAATGAGGCGAGATTAATCATCACAATCAATAAGATGATTGCAACCATTTAATCGAATTTAGTTTGATTTTTATTTTAATTAAATAGTATTTTAATTAAAATCATTGTTAACCATAGCGATCAATCGGTTTAATCGGCACGAATAACAAATTGGAAAATTTTTAATATAATCATTACATATTAAAAATAATTATCATATAATTAATATATATTAAAAATTAGTATCTTAATTAAAATAAAACAAATCATTAAAATTTATTTAATTTTATTAAAGGTTTTGATTCTATGTGGTTGTTTAATATGGCTTATGTCATGGGGATTCAATCAGGGGCGTTGGATCTAAAGGGGTTTGAATATCAAGGGTAGATGTTGAGGGTGTATGATGGAATCTGAGGCTGGAATACACTGGATCATGCGTAGAAAATGTAACAAAATATGTGAAAGGGCCAGGGATCGAACCCTGGACCCTGAGGATAAACAGGGCGCGCGTCAACCACCTCAACCAACGAGGTTAGTTGTTTAAAACATGAAGCGAACGCATTATATGTGATCAGTACGAAAACCCATGGAAATTAGCGCGAAATTCAAACGGACCAACCATCCCCTGACACCTATTCATCTTCCTCGACCAAACCTGCAACACACTGCACATTTAGCTACGAATTCCCTACGGATTTTTCATAGCGAACTAAACTACCAAAAACAGCGAATAGCATATACTCATGCATAAACATGGCGCGACCCCTCAGATTTGCTTGTTTCTACCATGCGAACCTAACTGTACCCCTAATTGACTCTGATTTCACTCCTAATTAAAAGCCCTAAATTGAAACCCTAAAAGCTCAAAACGGCGTTAATGGCGGAACACGATTAACACACGCAAACTTCATAAAACCAATCCAGAAACAACCAGGGCATTAAGAACAAACAGAATACACAATCAAAACATCATGGGAATGCCTATGTCATACTATTCGAACCAAAGTTCAGAACAACTTACCTGGGCTTATTTGGAGAAATTCTGGGGGTGTTGACGAAGAATGACGATCCAGACACGTTCCAAATGATCCAAGGAAGCTTTTGCAACCTTTAGTTCTTGTTGAAAGCTCCTAATTTGCCAAAACCGAATTCCAATTCTTGGGTGATTTTTTGGTTCTTGCAAGTGCCTCCTCTCTCTGAATTTTCGTCCCCAACCCTTATGCCTTGTGTTTAGTACTTATAGACAAACATTTAGGTCAACAAAAACGTCCAAAATCTCTCTTAAATCCATCCTTGCAATTTTGAACAAATTTGATTTTATTTTTTCTTTAAAACCTTCTATTTTGGTACAAATATTGTATCAATCTTTTCCATTTGATTGAGCACGAAAATAGACTATATTTTGGTATTAATGTTGATTGGAAATTAGCAAAATATAATCCATAACAAAATATTTGATTTTTCCATTTATTTAAATCATTAAAAATCCATTTTAAATGAAATAAATTTGTATAAAATCAAATAAAATATTTATTATTCGTGGCATGTGTTTTGAATAACTTATGGACCAAGTTCAACTTGTACAAACATGGGCCTATTTGTAAAAAATCCAGTTTGAACCTCCCTTTTTCACATTTGATCCTCCGAAATCACCTAACTTTGATCAAGCATATCTCACTCAATTTTTAAGCTATGAGGGAGATCTAATACTTTTTAGAAACCTCAAGAGGTCCTCTACAAGCCACTTTGGAACATATTTTCCATTTGAAGCTTTTATCTTGACCATATTCTCTTTGGGAAAAAACTGTTTCTGAAGGATGCCTGAAAATGACCTGTAATCTTTTGCTTTGTATCTCTTAAATGAAGCATTTCTAGCCCTGGCTTGTGAGACACAAAGTTGTAGAGAATCCAATTTCCTTCAAAATAGGCTTTGAGTGGGGAATTTTTGATGTTCCATGTGAAAGTTATGCCCAGTCAAAGTTGGGTTGACTTTCTCCTAAGAAACCCTAATTTGAACCTTTTCATGTTTTGTTCATCTCTGAGTTTCTATTAATGGAATCATGATCAATTCTTGATCAAATGATGGTTATGCACCCCATACTTGATGTTTGCCCAATGATTATGGTTTGAATCATGCCTTGAATGTGATTGACCTTTCAGTTTGAATTTGCTGACTGTGAATCATCTGGATTATTTGAATGAGCCATGTCTTGAGATTTGAGTCTTGCTTTTGTTGTAAGAAAAGTGTGGGAGGTAAATTTTGGGGTATGACAGCTGCCCCTATTTAATTACCTTGGATTGGGTGACAAGAGGGTGTGTAGACCTCGCGTCGTTCCGATCGAAGAGTTATTAAATACTGGAAGACCCTTAAATTTACCTTGAGTTTGGGTATGGATGAAGAGAAATGTCCTGCTAAAGCCTGAGTCTTACATAGCGAGGACCTTTGTTGGTTGTGTAATTGGCTTGCTATGGTCAGCAAGCCTCCGCAGTTTGTGAACCCCCACTTACTATAGTTCTAGTAAGTTTCCGTAGTTTGTGGACCCCAATAGGATTGCTTGCTATAATTCTAGCAAGTTCACCTGCACCGACAGGGTTATCTGCGAATGTTATCGCAGAATTTACCTGTACCACCAATAGGGTTATTCACGACTGTCGTCGCGAAATTTACCTATATTATCAGGGTTATCTACGAATGCTATCGCAGAATTTACCTGTACCACCAATAGGGTTATTCACGAGTGTCGTCGCGAAATTTACCTATATTATCAGGGTTATCTACGAATGCTATCGCAGAATTTACCTGTACCACCAATAGGGTTATTCACGAGTGTCGTCGCGAAATTTACCTATATTATCAGGGTTATCTACGAATGCTATCGCAGAATTTACCTGTACCACCAATAGGGTTATTCACGACTGTCGTCGCGAAATTTACCTATATAGAATTTTGTTTTGCAAATGCGCATGCATCATGCTTATGTGTTATGCACATGCCCCTGTCGATTGTATAATGCGTATGTGTGAATGCTTACACATGTATATGTTGTATGTATACTGATGAATGTATGCAATGATGTATGTATGATAAACTCTGACACCGCATGTCCTTATCACTCATCTCCTTATCACCCATTGCTTTTGTTTAACCCCTTTTGAATTGTTTGTGAACTCTGGCTCAGTTCGTATTCGGATGACTTGCCGACCCCCCCCCCTTTTTTTTGTGAAAGGATCAACCTGGGGTAACACCAATGCAAAGTGTGTGTAGCCTTCCGGAGATTTTGTCTTTTTGCTTTTGTGTTGCAAGTTTGCAAGTTTCTCATATTAAATCCATGTTAAAGTTTATAAAAATAAATTACCCTTTGCAAATGGTACTGAAATTAGAAATGAAGCATAGTATGCAAAAAAGGAAATTTTATTGATATTGCCTTGAATTGGCGAGTGTACAGAAATGCGAAGAAAGAAAATGACAAATAGAAATGATATTAATACTGCCGTTGCTCTTTTTGTTTTCGAGGACCCCAATAATCCTTTGACTTCAGAAGTAGATGATTGCACGACCCCTTATCCTTCGTAGTTTGCCTTCGGCTTATGTCCGGTAATCCTGCTTTTGCTAGGCATAGTACTTCTTGACCGCGTCTGAGTTGATTGGGTGCGGTAGCTCATCCCCATCCATTGTAGTGAGGACTAATGCCCCTCCTGAGAACACCGTTTTTACGATGTATGGACCTTCGTAGTTAGGTGTCCATTTTCCACGGGCGTCGAGTCGAGGTAACAGTATCTTCTTGAGGACAATGTCACCTTCTTTGTAGGTTCGAGGTCGGACCTTCTTATCAAACGCTTTTTTCATCCTCTTCTGATAGAGTTGTCCATGACACAAAGCTGTCAGTCGCTTTTCTTCAATGAGATTAAGCTGATCAAAACGGGTTTTTACCCATTCCGATTCTTCTAACTTTGTGTCAGCTATGACTCTTAGTGACGGGATCTCCACTTCGATTGGGAGGACAGCTTCCATACCGTAGACTAGGGAGAAGGGGGTTGCCCCTGTAGATGTACGCACCGAGGTTCTGTAGCCGTGTAGGGCGAAGGGAAGCATTTCGTGCCAATCCTTGTATGTTTTCACCATCTTTTGTATTATCTTTTTGATATTTTTGTTTGCAGCTTCGACAGCGCCGTTCATTTTAGGCCTGTATGGTGAAGAATTGTGGTGTTCGATCTTGAACTCCTCGCACAGCTCCCTCATCATGTTATTGTTCAGATTCGACCCATTATCGGTGATAATCCTGCTTGGAACCCCATACCGACATATGATATTATGCTTGATGAACCGAGTGACTACTTGTCTCGTTACGTTGGTGTAAGAGGCAGCTTCGACCCATTTGGTGAAGTAGTCTATGGCAACCAATATAAATCGGTGTCCATTCGAAGCTTTAGGTTCTATCATCCCTATCATGTCGATTCCCCACATTGCAAATGGCCATGGTGAACTCAGAACGTTCAACGGGTTTGGTGGTACGTGCACCTTGTCAGCGTAGATCTGGCACTTGTGACAGGTCCTTGCATATTGAAAACAGTCGGCCTCCATTGTTAACCAGTAATACCCTGCTCGCAGTATTTTTCTAGCCATTGAATGTCCGTTTGCATGAGTTCCGAAAGTTCCTTCATGTACCTCCCTGATAATCTCCTTGGCCTCGTTTTTATCTACACACCTCAACAACACTGAATCATAGTTCCTTTTGTACAGGATGCTTCCACTTAAGAAGAACTTGGATGCAAGTCTCCTCAATGTCTTTTTATCGATTGTCGAGGCATTCTCCGGGTATTCTTGTTTTTCCAAGTACTTTTTAATGTCGTGGTACCATGGTTTGTTGTCAGACTGCTCCTCGATCGTGAGACAATAGGCAGGTTCGTCAAAGTGTCTAACAGTTATCCGTGGTTCATGGTTTGGCCAGGTCACCTTGAACATAGAGGAGAGCGTTGCTAGCGCGTCGGCTATTTGATTTTCTTCCCTCGGGATATGAGTAAAAGTGATAGTATCAAATTCAGCCGTCAACTCCAGTATAAGGTCTCGGTATGGGATTAGTTTTGCATCTCGAGTGTCCCATTCTTTGTTGACTTGATGAATTACCAATGCTGAATCTCCGTATACATCAAGTAATTTAATCCTCAGATCGATCGCAGCTTCTAACCCCAATATACACGCTTCGTATTCTGCAATGTTGTTGGTGCAGTCGAAACATAGTCTTGCAGTGAAGGGTATGTGCCGGTCATCGGGAGATGTCAATACTGCCCCTATGCCATGTCCTAGTGCATTTGAGGCACCGTCGAACATGAGTTTCCATACCAAACCCGGTTCGGGTCCCTCGTCGGGTCCTGGTATTTCATAATCTCTTACTAGCATAATATCCTCATCGGGGAAGTCGAACTTCATAGACTGGTATTCGTCGAGGGGTTGGTGAGCAAGGTGCTCCGCCAGTACACTCCCTTTTATTGCTTTTTGAGTTACATATTGTATGTCGTATTCGGACAACAACATTTGCCATCTTGCAATTCTACCCGTGAGCGCCTGTTTTTCGAACACGTATTTTAAAGGATCCATTCTCGATATTAGCCATGTGGAATGGTTTAGCATATATTGCCTTAGACGTTTGGAGGCCCATGCTAGGGCACAACATGTCTTTTCCAATGGTGAATACCGAGATTCGCAATCCGTGAATTTCTTACTGAGGTAGTAGATAGCGTGTTCTTTCCTGCCTGTTTCATCTTGTTGCCCCAGTACACACCCCATAGACCTTTCGAGTACTGTGAGGTACATGATTAGTGGCCTTCCGGGTACGGGAGGTAAGAGTATAGGTGGTTCTTGCAAGTAGTTCTTTATGGTTTCGAAGGCTACTTGACAATCATCATTCCACTTGATAGGTTGATCCCTCCTGAGTAGTTTGAATATAGGCTCGCATGTAGCTGTTAGGTGTGAAATGAACCTTGAGATGTAATTCAACCGACCCAGGAAACCTCGTACCTCTTTTTCTGTTTTTGGAACGGGCATCGCTTGTATGGCTTTTACTTTATCAGGATCAACCTCTATACCTCGTTGGCTTACAATGAACCCCAACAGCTTTCCCGATCTTACACCAAATGTGCACTTATTCGGGTTCAACCTCAACTTGTACTTCTTCAGGCGTTCAAACAGCTTATGTAGATTTGTAATATGCTCTTCTTCTGTGCCGGATTTGGCGATCATATCATCTACATATACTTCGACCTCTTTATGGATCATATCATGGAATAATGTAACCATGGCCCTTTGATATGTTGCCCCTGCGTTTCTCAACCCGAAAGGCATTACTTTGTAACAGAAAGTGCCCCAAGATGTCATGAAGGTTGTTTTCTCCATATCTTCGGGCGCCATCTTGATCTGATTATACCCGGAAAAACCATCCATAAAAGAGAACACTGAAGCTTGTGCTGTATTGTCCACCAAGATATCTATATGTGGTAGTGGGAAATCGTCCTTCGGACTTGCTTTATTTAGATCCCTGTAATCTACACACATGCGTACTTTCCCGTCTTTCTTAGGAACTGGTACTATGTTTGCAATCCATGGTGGGTAGTCAACCACGGCGAGAAACCCGGCGTCGAATTGTTTGAGCACCTCTTCCCTAATCTTACTATCCATATCTGGTCGAACCCTTCTGCGCTTTTGCCTGACTGGCGCACATCCTTCTTTGAGAGGTAACCTGTGTACCACGATATCTGTGTCCAATCCCGGCATGTCACGGTATGACCAAGCAAAAATCTCTGCATACTCGTGGAGGAGCTTGATTAGCGTTGCTTTTACATCCTTACCTAGTGTTGCTCCAATCTTAATGTTCTTGGGTTCTTCATCCGTTCCCAAGTTTATGATTTCAATGGCCTCTTGTGGAGGGAGCATGCTCTTGGATTCCTTATCCACTAACCTTGACAACTCTTCCGGAAGTTCATCGTCTTCCTCATCCCCTTCTTCAGCCTGATTAGCGAGAGCCTCGAGTTTGTATAGAGTCTCAGCAGTATTATTATCGGTGGTGTCGGAAGGTGATCTGCACATGTTTTATTTTTTTGTTTTCTTTTAGTATGCAGATGTGAACGTGCTTTGTTTGTGCAAGAAATTTATTTGTCATTTTCAGAAATGGAAAAGGAATAAATGCGAGAAAAGACAATGTTTTCAATACCAAAATGCAAAGACAATTTTATTAATAAACTTCGAACTTGAAAGTAAATGGGGCCCTTACAAACTAACTCTATGCTTCGGGCGAGGCATGAGCTTTATTGTTTTTTTATTTGAAAAAGGGAAATAAAACACACAAAAGCAAATTACTTTGAAATGAAAACTATCTCCGGTATCTCCATGCTTGTCCAATTCTGTAGCTGTTCTCCTGGTCTGATTTCCCGGATGAAGTTGGATGTCCCTTCTCGAGAATCCTTGTTGGACACCATAGCTACATGTTCATACCCACCATTCACAAAAGTTTGCATTATTGGGGGAAATTGTTGTTCCTCCTTTTTGATGCTTTTGAACTTGGTGGGTTGATATCCTAACCCTGAGCGATCTTTCTTCTCTGACACCTCTGGTAGCTTGCCCCATCCTTTAGCATCTGTGTCTTGTAGATCCTTCCACGATGTCACCGCCCTTCTTATCTTCTCCACTGGTAGTGTGATAGCAGTTGCAATTTCTAGAGCTTGAAATGCGGTACCCAATGCTTCGTCTCCAGCCTCAATATATCTGTATGAGTTTAGATTGCTGACAAATATATCCTCTTCTCCATTGATAGTCACTATGGAGTTCCCATTCACAAACTTTAGTTTCTGATGGAGGGTGGAGGTGACTGCCCCAGCTGCATGAATCCAAGGACGTCCTAGTAAGCAGGTATAAGCTGGCTCGATTTCCATCACTTGGAAGTTGATGCAGAAGGTGTGGGGACCAATTATGACAGGGAGGTCTACTTCTCCAAACACCGGACTCTGTGATCCATCGAAAGCCTTAACCACCAGACGACTAGGTCTAACCACAAGTCCTTCTAAGGCTATCTTGTCAAGTGTTGCTTTTGGCATCACGTTTAAGGATGACCCTGTGTCGATCAAAACTCTAGCTAGATGAGCCTTCCCACATTGCATGGAGATATGCAAGGCTTTGTTGTGTGACTTTCCTTGTAGGGGTAGCTCATTGTCACTGAAACCTAGGCATGCCCCAGCAGTTAGATTGGCTACCATTCCGTCAAACTGGTTGACTGTGATGTCCTTAGTTACATGGGCAGCGTTTAGGATCTTCATCAGAGCATCTCGATGTTTCTCAGAGTGTATCAATAGTGATAAGAGCGATATCTTAGATGGTGTCTGTTGCAACTGATCTACCACTCTATAATCACTTTTCTTAATCAGAGCGAGAAACTCCTCCGCATCCTTGTTAGAAGTTTCTTTATCCTTAGGTTCAGACTCGGCACTTGGTCTCATGACTACTTGTTCTCCAGATTGTGTCAAGTTTTCACTAGACTTTGGTTGTACTTGCGCAGTTTTGAATATGCGCCCACTACGGGTCATGCCCCCAGGTCCAACAATGCTTGACACTGCAGTATTGGTATCGGTCTCATATTCCCATGGTACCGCTTTCATCTTGTCCAAAGGATATGGTCCTCTGATTGGGATGATCTTGGTACGCTCTTGCGTAGGTATCATCACTGGTGGTCTAGAGCATGGGATAATCAACGGTTTCCTTGCCCCTTGTGCAGGTATCATTAAAGGCTCGTTTCTTTCCACCATCGCCACATATTCCTCTTCAGGGTGTTCCTTTAATTGGATCAATCCTTGATCCATGAGCCTTTGCAAAGTGTCTTTGAAAGCTTCATTATGTTCTAGGATAAACCCCTTTATAAGAAGATACCTCTTAAGTGCATCTATGGGGGAGTTCCGTTGTTGAACCAACTCTTGCTCATTGACAACTTCTATTGCATTGACTGCGCCTTCATGGTGTGGCATCGGATTTGTTTTCACATTGGGTTTGTCAAAGGCGATTGCCCCCGACTCAATCAGATCTTGGACTATGTGTCTAAAAGCCCAACATTTCTCCAGGGTATGTCCAGGAGAATTGGCGTGAAATTCACACCTTTCATTTGGCTTGTAGTTGGGTGTAACCTTGCCTGGAGGAAGAGGTGGCAGTGGCCTAACTTCTACCAAGGATTCATTTATTAAATATTTCAGAATTTCTTTCTTGGAAGTAGGTAGCGGATCGAATCTCCTTTGTCCTCCCTGAAACCGGTTTTGTTGTGGTGGATATGACATGGGAGGTCTGCTCTCCTGATGCCCTACAGCATTAGTCTCTCCTTCCTTCTTCTTTGTGAAGTTAGGGGTAGGCCTCTTCGCCTGATAGGAGTTAGATGATGCTCCTTGTATTTTCCCGCTCTTAATTCCGTCTTCTATTCTTTCACCAATAACCACTAAATCTGAAAACCCTGAGGACACACTCCCTACCATTTTATCGTAGTATGGCCCTTGTAATGTAGCCATAAACATTTTTACGAGTTCTTTTTCCAACAGGGGAGGTTGGACTCGGGAGGCCATTTCCCTCCACCTCTGTGCATATTCCTTGAACGATTCCTCTTTCTTTTGTGACAAATTTTGGAGTTGCATCCGATCGGGTGCCATGTCCAAATTGTATTTATATTGCTTTAGGAACGTATTAGCAAGGTCGGTCCAGCTTCGGATGTGAGACTTCTCTAATTGCATATACCAGTCAACTGATGCTCCACTCAAGCTATCTTGGAAAAAATGCATCATCAACTTTTGATCATGAGCATAAGCAGCCATTTTTCGTACATACATGCGCAAGTGACTCTTCGGACAAGAGAGTCCCTTGTACTTTTCAAAGTCGGGTATCTTGAATTTATGAGGAATAGTCAAATCCGGCACCAAGCTCATTTCATAGGTATCCACATCAAAGACATCATATCCTTCCATTGCTTTCATCCTTTCTTCCAGCGCCTTGATTTGTTCACTCTCCTTGGAATTCTCCCCAGAATCAGCAGAGGTCAGCTTTGGTTGAGGGACTTGATCTGTGTCATTAGTGTCCCCATACTGTAGATCCAGGTAGTCCTCATCCCTAAGCGTATTGTTGATTGGAATGCGAACTGTGCGAGACGTCCCTTCTTTCTGAGTAGTAGGGATAAATCCTTCTTGAGAGGCCTCTCCCTCTTCATGGGTCGTAGTAACCCTTTTTGAGGAGTGAGCTTTTGCCTTGTGAGGGTCATGACCCTTAACATATCCTAACAATGGGTTGCCATCTTTAGGTATCTCTTCATACTGATCATGGACTTCCTTAGCTTTGTCTTGCTTATCTTTGAGGTCTTTCATGAAGCTCAGCACTTGGGCCATTCCTCCCTGGAGGTCTTCAACAGTACCTTTCAGCTGGGTCATTTCCTCACGAAGGGCGGCTTGATTCTGCTCTAGCTGTTCCATTGCTTTCTTCTTCTGAGCTCTGGTCTTGATTTGTGGTTGAGTTGCAATGGTGTGACTGGAGATGAAGATAGTTTTTTTGCTTTAATGTTTTGAAAAATAAATATGATATGCATGCTATGAATGATATGGTTATGCAATGCTTATGTCTTATCCACACTATTATAATACACATATATATTTATATATTATTTTTGTTCCTCTTTTTTTTTATATATACACGTACATTTTTCTCTCTTTTTTTGCATATGTATTATGTATATATTTTTTCTTTTTGTACATGTATATACACATATGTTTTTTAAGAGGTAAACAAAGTTGGCGAATATTTATAGAAACGATGAGTAACGAAAAAGAAACACACTTTATTGAAATAAAATACTAAAAACAAACTCCATTGTTGGTTAACAAAGATAGAAATTGAAATAACAAATTGAAAATACTTGGAAAAAAGGAAAATAATCTAAAACTAAGAACGCCTTTGGATGTCTTCCTTGAACTTATCCACCATATCTCTACAAAGCTCTATGAATTCCTTGACTTCCTTGGGAAGGATAACAAGAGAGGTTTCCGCCTTTGCCAAACTCCTTGGGATGTCTAGGATTAGATCGTTGCACAAGTAAACTAGCTTGTCATAATTATCGCGGCACTTCTCGTATTCTTCCAACATCTTAGGAACCATGCTCACGTGCTCATAAGCAGTAGAAACAATTGTGTATTGTCTCTCCCAATAGTCCCTTTCATCCCTTGCAGCATCACATAACTCCTTTTGCCTTAGTAGTAATTGCCTAAGCACGGCCAAAGCTTGAAGTGCTCTATGACGCTCATCAGTGCGCTGTAAAAGTGCTTCTTCCGCGGTTAACCTTCTTGTGCGTTCTTCTTGTCCAGCATTGCGGGCCTCTTGAAGATCAAACTTTAAATCCCTTATTTCCACTTCTTGGTCCTTAGTTCTATCCGTTAATTCGAAAACCACAGCTTCTAGATTTTTTTCGGATTCCGCTTTGTCATGGGAAGCCTTTTCATAACGCCTTCTCCACCTTGCAATTTCCGTATTAGCTTGCTCCAACCTCTCATCATGAGCCTCTAAATTAAAGTTAGCACTTAAATACCCTTCAGTTGCACGCTTTCTTTTACTTCTTTGCCTATCATTTTCTTCTTTCATCGCTTGGAGTTCTTGATTTTTCTCTTTAAGGTCAAAGCGTAGTTGGCTCCTTTCATTAGTAAGCTGATGCAAATCAAGCTCTAATTTTTCTTTCTCCTTTCGGGACGCCTCTAGGGCAGCCCTAATTCCTTCTATCTCTTCGATGGATAAAGGAACAGGATCAGGAGAATCAGGCTTGTAGGCGGGATCCACAACAAAAGGGAGCAATACTTTCTTAACTCTTTCTCGAACCCATGTGGTGTAAGGTTCCTTTGCAATCGCATTCTTTGGCCCAAAATCTCTTCTATGAACACTACTCCAAGCTTGAATTACCTTCTTCCATGTCCTTGGTTCACCTTTCCCATTATCATGCAAAATCAATTCTTTTGTACGTTGCTCGGAAGGTTCTTTATCCATGGAATGACCCAATTGACGTAGTGCTAAATTAGGATTATAATTAATACAACCAAGAGTTCCTATTAATGGCACATTGTTGAATTCTCCACATTTATAAATAATCTTGTCTGAATTCAATTTTCTTGCATACCATAGAATAGAGTCCGCTTTAAGAGCCCTTAATTTTTGAGACCAATCGTTCCTAGTTAATTCTTTGATAAAGCAACTAGCTTTGTAGAGATGGGAAGTCAACCAAGAATAAAGCAAATGAACGCAACAAACTAGCACTCCTCTCTTTCTTTCATACCTCATATGAATAGCATAGTAAATGTTAGCGAGGATAGTCGGAGTTGGATCTTTGTCAAAAAGCCTAAAAGAAGTGAAAGCATGAATAGCGGTAGGATCAACATAGTCAATATTCTTTGGCAATAAAACAACACCAAAAACCAAGAGAGCTAACACATGTCCACAAATGTCCCATTGTTTCCTTTGAGCAAACATTAATGCTTGATTTTCTAAATAAGATCTTTTGAACCCATGCACTTCTCCCTCAGTTTTATAATGTACTTTCAATTCTGCAGCGGACATTCCTAAAGCCTTTTCTAGATCTGAAAAGTCAACTTCCTTACCCACACCAGTATAGAATTCCTTTTTTATCCTCGAAAAACCCAACATAGCATCCATTTCTTCTATGGTAGGTGCTAACTGAAAATCCTGGAAAGTAAAACATCTCAAAGGCGGATCATAGAATTGTACCAAAGCGGTGATAGCTTCTTCTTGCACTTTTACCCTTAGCAAATCCAAGATATTACCATAGCGAATCTCAAACCTATCCAAAGCACCTGATGGCAATTTTTCTTTGATGATCTTCAATTTCTTAATGTCTGGAGTAGAAACAGTAAAGTGCACGATTGTTTTCTTCGTACTCATCCTTCCTACACATTCACCAACAAAATACATTTTACCAAATATATATACATATATGTGTATTATTATTTTTATTTGTGGATAAGACATGATGAAAAATGCAAATGATTAGATGATGCATGCAAACACATAACAACAAAAAAAATAATACAAACATAAAAAAAATAATTAAGCAAAAAAAACATGGTATTTCAAAGAACCCAGGTTCATAGGTTCGACGTAGGGGGCTCTTGGGAGCCAACCTTTATATGGGGGTTCTAAAAGGTCTCATGGGGTCGTTCGTAGCCTCCGAGACTTTTTCGTCTCTTCGGATTTTGGAACAACTCATTTTATCCATGAGGTTCGAATTTTTGGGTAGGTTCCCGGAGAGATCAGCTAAGTATCCAGTCCAGCCCTCCACAAAGTCTAGCTTCGTTTCGGACCTTTCCAAATACCTAACCCACTCCGAGTGGAGTTATCAGTGAGATTCGTAAGGCGATTCATGTCCCCTTTTGGTCTCAAAGTTAACTCCCACGCTTAAGGTTTAACCGACATAAAAATAGAGCAAATATATAAAAATAAAAGCAGATATTTTCAGGCAGATAAAAAACATAAAACAAATAAACAAATAAATAATTTAATGTTTATTAAAAGATAAACCTCCCCCAAACCCTAAATGTGGCAATTTGCCAACCCTAAAATGCGCCACAAACCCTAAACCACAAACCACGAGCCATAAACCTAAACCCACTCAAGCCTTAGGAGCATAATAATTCACTAAAAGTGTTTCCCCAGCAGAGTCGCCAGCTGTAGCAACCTGCCTAAAATTTTAACTTAGAGAGTCGCCACCTATTCTGAAGGGCGAATAGGAAACCCCACGCAGATAAGAGATTGAGGGTAAGTTATTATAATCAGGCTGAGGGAAGGTGTTAGGCACCCTTAGCCCTTTCCTAAAGGCTAATGTTCAAAGATTAGGGTTGCATGGCAGGATTTGTAAAGAAATGTGGCAAACAGAATTATAAGGACATGATTGAGATTTTGAAGAGGGGGACTCGCCTTGTTGCCAAGTGCCTACGTACCTCCTTAGGGAGGATCAGAGTCTACGTAGTTCGGGAAGGGTTGTACGCCATTTAGAATTTGAATTTGATTTGATATGGTTTTTTAGAGGCTTTTTAGTTAGCCTATCGCAGTTTGTTTTGTCTTGTAATTTGAATGGATTTTAGAATTATTAGGGTTTGGGCGTACAACCCTGATTTGGCACAATTAACCGCAATGATCAATAGGTTTGATCACCATAGTTAAAAGATTAAGGATTTGCGTTGTTACCAATTCAAATCGATTAATTCGACTATCACTAATAACAACTTATTGTATTTTATAACTTTATGAATTTTATTTTTTATACTGCTACCTCTCATAATCGATTAGCACGACTACAAATAATAACAAGTTAAATTAAATAAATGAGGCGAGATTAATCATCACAATCAATAAGATGATTGCAACCATTTAATCGAATTTAGTTTGATTTTTATTTTAATTAAATAGTATTTTAATTAAAATCATTGTTAACCATAGCGATCAATCGGTTTAATCGGCACGAATAACAAATTGGAAAATTTTTAATATAATCATTACATATTAAAAATAATTATCATATAATTAATATATATTAAAAATTAGTATCTTAATTAAAATAAAACAAATCATTAAAATTTATTTAATTTTATTAAAGGTTTTGATTCTATGTGGTTGTTTAATATGGCTTATGTCATGGGGATTCAATCAGGGGCGTTGGATCTAAAGGGGTTTGAATATCAAGGGTAGATGTTGAGGGTGTATGATGGAATCTGAGGCTGGAATACACTGGATCATGCGTAGAAAATGTAACAAAATATGTGAAAGGGCCAGGGATCGAACCCTGGACCCTGAGGATAAACAGGGCGCGCGTCAACCACCTCAACCAACGAGGTTAGTTGTTTAAAACATGAAGCGAACGCATTATATGTGATCAGTACGAAAACCCATGGAAATTAGCGCGAAATTCAAACGGACCAACCATCCCCTGACACCTATTCATCTTCCTCGACCAAACCTGCAACACACTGCACATTTAGCTACGAATTCCCTACGGATTTTTCATAGCGAACTAAACTACCAAAAACAGCGAATAGCATATACTCATGCATAAACATGGCGCGACCCCTCAGATTTGCTTGTTTCTACCATGCGAACCTAACTGTACCCCTAATTGACTCTGATTTCACTCCTAATTAAAAGCCCTAAATTGAAACCCTAAAAGCTCAAAACGGCGTTAATGGCGGAACACGATTAACACACGCAAACTTCATAAAACCAATCCAGAAACAACCAGGGCATTAAGAACAAACAGAATACACAATCAAAACATCATGGGAATGCCTATGTCATACTATTCGAACCAAAGTTCAGAACAACTTACCTGGGCTTATTTGGAGAAATTCTGGGGGTGTTGACGAAGAATGACGATCCAGACACGTTCCAAATGATCCAAGGAAGCTTTTGCAACCTTTAGTTCTTGTTGAAAGCTCCTAATTTGCCAAAACCGAATTCCAATTCTTGGGTGATTTTTTGGTTCTTGCAAGTGCCTCTTCTCTCTGAATTTTCGTCCCCAACCCTTATGCCTTGTGTTTAGTACTTATAGACAAACATTTAGGTCAACAAAAACGTCCAAAATCTCTCTTAAATCCATCCTTGCAATTTTGAACAAATTTGATTTTATTTTTTCTTTAAAACCTTCTATTTTGGTACAAATATTGTATCAATCTTTTCCATTTGATTGAGCACGAAAATAGACTATATTTTGGTATTAATGTTGATTGGAAATTAGCAAAATATAATCCATAACAAAATATTTGATTTTTCCATTTATTTAAATCATTAAAAATCCATTTTAAATGAAATAAATTTGTATAAAATCAAATAAAATATTTATTATTCGTGGCATGTGTTTTGAATAACTTATGGACCAAGTTCAACTTGTACAAACATGGGCCTATTTGTAAAAAATCCAGTTTGAACCTCCCTTTTTCACATTTGATCCTCCGAAATCACCTAACTTTGATCAAGCATATCTCACTCAATTTTTAAGCTATGAGGGAGATCTAATACTTTTTAGAAACCTCAAGAGGTCCTCTACAAGCCACTTTGGAACATATTTTCCATTTGAAGCTTTTATCTTGACCATATTCTCTTTGGGAAAAAACTGTTTCTGAAGGATGCCTGAAAATGACCTGTAATCTTTTGCTTTGTATCTCTTAAATGAAGCATTTCTAGCCCTGGCTTGTGAGACACAAAGTTGTAGAGAATCCAATTTCCTTCAAAATAGGCTTTGAGTGGGGAATTTTTGATGTTCCATGTGAAAGTTATGCCCAGTCAAAGTTGGGTTGACTTTCTCCTAAGAAACCCTAATTTGAACCTTTTCATGTTTTGTTCATCTCTGAGTTTCTATTAATGGAATCATGATCAATTCTTGATCAAATGATGGTTATGCACCCCATACTTGATGTTTGCCCAATGATTATGGTTTGAATCATGCCTTGAATGTGATTGACCTTTCAGTTTGAATTTGCTGACTGTGAATCATCTGGATTATTTGAATGAGCCATGTCTTGAGATTTGAGTCTTGCTTTTGTTGTAAGAAAAGTGTGGGAGGTAAATTTTGGGGTATGACAGTATATATTCCTTTACTAACCAAAATACCAAAAATATTGCCTTGTGCTCTTGTATGTTTGTGTTTTGTAGGTACCAAGTCAAAATACCCATCAAAGGAGCATTTTTCAACATTTTCACTGTGCAAATCGATTTGCATAAGGTGTAAATCGATTTACACAACTGTTTCTGCACCAGATTTGCTTCTGCCATCAGTGCAAATCGATTTGCATAAGACAGCAATCGATTTGCATAACTGTTTTTGCCCCAGATTTTGCCTTTTTTCAGCCATGTAAATAGATTTGCATAATGTGCAAATCGATTGCACCAGCACGAATTTGGAAAAATGAAGGCAAATTTCAGCTTTTTGAAGTGTTGACATCATTTGCAAGCATGGGAAGCATGACTTGGTTCTTACATTTGATTTCCTACATCATCTAATCATGTACCCTCATGTGATTGCATCAAGACCATTGGATTTCATTTTTGGCTCCAAATCACTTTTCCAAGCCTAATTCTATTTTCCAATCCTAACTCCAAGCCACAAAATTTCCCAAGCCTAAGTGCTATAAATTGAGGCACTCCCCTCTTCATTTTTCAAGCTTTGATAGCCAAGAAACTTATTGCAAATTCTCTCCTCACCTCTTCCAAACCCATCACTCAAAGCTCTTTCTCTTCCACACAAATTAGTGAGTCACATCTTGAACCTCACTAATTTAGAGCTAAACCTCAACATAAACACTAGTTTCTTCATCAATTGTGAGAGATCAAGGCTTGTGGTTGTGTGTTCTTGAAGAAGACTCAAAGTTTGTGAAGATTTGGTAAAATTCTAGATCCTTTTCATGATCCAAGATGTGATCCTTTGTTGTTTATGCTTGATGCACCTTTGGTGCTACATTGATGAGATTTGCTTGCTTAATTGATACATTTTCGTGCACAAATTGATCCAAGATCACAAGGTGTTTGGTTTTATGTTTAAACAAGTTTTCTTCTCTTTATTTGCTGTTTTTCTGAAAACTGTGTTGTGCAAATCGATTTACATCTTGTGCAAATCGATTTACACAACTGAAAACTGCGCAGATTTTGAAAACAGAGTTATGCAAATCGATTTACACTCTGTGCAAATCGATTTACACTGGGCAGAATGCTGATTTTTGTGGTTTTTGACTTGTTTTTGGTTCTAACTCATCTTCTACTCCATTCTTTTGATATTTGCTTTGAATCACAAGTTAGAGGCCTAATTTCTCTCTAATTTCAATGGACTTAGGGCGTCGATAGGATGAGAATCCAAATCCGCAATATTAAGTGATTGAAATTATGGATGAAAGGAGCTTTTAATGTGGTTCCATCTTTTACTTCTTTTTATTTTGGTCGATGAAAGTCTTAATGCCTTGAGAATTCTTATGGATTCTTGGTGAAGACTAGATCACTCACCTATTTTCTTTTCGTGCGGTATTGCTTTCGGAAGGCGATCTACATATCGCTCTTCTCGCATGCATTAGCACATAAAGTTTTGACCGGCCTCGTTGTAGGGTGATTTCTATATAAATCACTTGGCGATCTGCTTAACATAGCGCAATATTTCGTGTCCCGAATAAAAAAGATCAAATATGGAAGAGAATTGTATGCGGTTGATTTAAGACTTGTGGAGGTTTTTATCGTGTAGTCGCTATGATTTTATCAAGCTTCTGATAAACCCCACTGAATTTAAATCCGAGTACATCATTCACTCACCATCGATCTCCTACTAACTTTGATAACATACTTGACAAGCTTCAAGATGGTTATCTTTAACATTTAACAACTAACTTTAATTTCCGCACCTTTACTATACCGCTCTCTATATTACCGCTCTTTATATTACCGCTCTTTATATTTCTCGCTTTATCGCTTTACTTTATCATTTCATCATATTTACTTTCTGTCATTTTCTCTTTGTCCACTTGGACATATGTTTATGCTTCCGTATTTTTTTTCCTTTTGTCCACTTGGACCATACTTTATTTTTTCGCTAAAACACTAATAAATAATCAAAATCTAAAAAAATACATAAGGCTCTCTTTGGACTATCAGTTACTATCCCTAGCAATTTGGAGATTCGGACTTATGGACCTAGTACCTTTGGACTCATTCTATTACTATCCTGTGATTGTTCTGTCTGTCTGGCATTGTTCTGTTGTATGTTTATGTGTGCAGGTATTTCCTTGAAAGCCCTTGATGGTTAATTCCAAGGCATTGAGATAAGGATTTTACCCAAAAACAGCCGTTACTCTGCCCAATTTTTGTCAGAATCTTAATGTGCTTAATGAAAAATGGTGCTAAGACAATAAGTTCATCTGGATCCCCAAGTGTTAATGTGTTGGTATTGATAAATCCAAAGGATGGGAAAACTACCTTGGCTCTTAATGTCAAGTGTTGGCTTCTTATTCGGTTAGACCGTTTCTTTCCTTAGCTTTTATTTTATGCATTAGGTTAGCCTCTTCATCTCCTCCCATTCTTAAATTTTCAAAATCTTCTCCCTTTTTCCAAAATATTCTTATGTTTGCAAACCTTTTCAAAACCTTTTCTTAAAAATATCTTTCGCCCTTAGTGGCTTTTCTTCAAAAGTTTAGACACCGTTAATTGTCGAAACGAGTGGTTATACCCCACGATTTTGAAATTGATTGATAATAACGAGATCTTTTCCGCGTGAGAGAGCTAGTGGCATACTCGTTGATTTTATCCGAGTTGGCGCCCTTCTTTCATTTGCGATGCAAAGAACTTGTTTGTTCTCATGCTCAAGATCAATGGCTGAGTATTTCTCTCTAACGACAACAAAGTGTTTATTCGTTTTAAAAACGTTTTTCCCAAAAGCGGAACTACATTAGCTCTGACTTCTCCATTGCACCGAGGAGGTATGTAGGCCCAAAGCTTAACGCTTTGCCGAGCTTATTTTGAAAATAAAACAAACCGTTTTTTTAGCACACACACACAGATTTTCAAAAAGGTTCCCGTGGAGTACCACGGATATGAGGGGTGCTTTAAACCTTCCCCTCATATAATCAACACCCGAACCTGAGTTCTCTTTCTTGTTTTTTTAAAACAAAACTTTGGGTTTTTACGTTCTTTTCCCTTTTCCTTTGAAAAAATAAAGCGCGGTGGCGATTTCAAAACGGAATATTGATTCGAGTCAATCCCATGGCTTCGATGTCAGATTTTCCCCGCTACACATATAAAAAAGGCATTCTCATATGATACGCCATATATATATATATATATATATATATATATATATATATATATATATATATATATATATATATATATATATATATATATATATATATATATAGGGCATATCATATGAGAATGACATATTTATATGAGAATATGAGAATGAATCTGAACCATTGGATTTTAAAATAAATGGTGGAGATTATGCGTGAATCTTTTTTTTCTCTCTCCAGTATCTTGAAATAGATGAAGTAGGAGAGAGAAAAAAAAGATTCACTCATAATCTCCACCATTTATTTTAAAATCCAATGGTTCGGATTCATTCTCATATTCTCATATAAATATGTCATTCTCATATGATATGCCCTATATATATATATATATATATATATATATATATATATATATATATATATATATATATATATATATATATATATGAGACGTAAGAAATAAGAATGCTCAGATTTCACTCAAATTTTAAAAGACAATAATTAATAGATAGATTCTGATTTAAATACATATCACATAAATGCATATCTGAGCATTGATTTTAAATCGTACGGTTATTATTAAAAGTTTTCATTCTTATAATAACCAAAGTTCTCATTTGATACGTCCCCATATATATATATATATATATATATATATATATATATATATATATATATATATATATATATATATATATATATATATATATGGTTTTTTAGAAATTTCATGTTGTTAAGTTCTAAAAATCTTGTGATTAAACATGAAAAATATAATAATAGATTTCTTAATCAATTGAATAATTTCGATTTACACATCTCATGTAAAATGAATTTAGATAAATAAAGCGATGATTGCTTTAATATCTTCATCTTTCATTAATTTTATTTCTGGTTTAAGCATATACTAATAATATATAAAAATTTCACTACGCCAAACAATTTTATTAAACTCTAATTTGAAGAAGAAGAAAAAAACGTTTTTAAATTAATCTTTTTGAGAACGGTCTATTCAACTTTTTTCTAATCCATTCGAGTTTATATTCCCCCAACAATAATCCATCCTAACTTATTCATAATTTATTTTATCAAGCTTTACTAAACCCATCGTTCATATCATATATCCTAAATAATTTTGAAAATTTCTTTGGCCACCTCCCTATGGGGGTCACCCCCAGCGAAAATACCAAAATACCCCTGCTTCGGAAATGAACTTCCGAAGCGCTTTTTTTTTTGAAAAAATTGACTTATTTCGGAAGTTCATTTCCGAAGAAGGGGTTTCGGAAGTGAACTTCCGAAATACTGCGATTTCTGCAGATTTATCAAAACACTCCCCCTCCCCCAATCATTTACCCTAAATCAAAACAAAAAGTGGCAAAGGCGAAAATTTGTGCAAACAGAATTCCAAAGCTGCATCAATGCTCCAATCACACTGCTAAACAACATTCAAAAGCCCTCAATCCTAACACTTTGTAAGTTTTGAAATTTTTATATCTATTATTCAAATGCATGTTATTTAGGGTTTTAATTGCATAAATGATATATGGTTAGGTTGTTAGTAGTATTTAGGTTGTTTAGAAGCATTTTGATTTGGTTTGAAGTTTGGTTTAGGGGTCTGCCATGGAAGTTGCAGAAAAGTCCATCGCAGGGGTGTTTCGGAAGTTCATTTCCGAAAACACCTCCCTCCCAGTTTTCGGAAATGAACTTCCGAATTGTATCAGAAGTTCAAATTTTTTTGTTTTTTATTTTGTCTCGCATATTAATCGATTTCAACTGTTTACAGGAACATGTCAGGCAACCAACAAGCACGCAGGACTGCGTTTTCTAAAGAGGGCGCTAAGGGAAGAAAGGGTTCTTCAAAGAAGGAGGTGAAAGAGGTGAAGGAGGTGAAGGTGGTGAAGGAGAAGAAGAAGCTTTTGACTGGTTCTGCTTCTCGTCCCCTGGGAGTCCATGGCTCGGACGCGCAGGCTCAGCCTTCAGGCGTGATCAACGCTGATGGTTCTGATACTGAGTGGGATGAAGATTGGTATAATTATCTTCATTCGGAGGAGTTCGCTCGTCGAGAAGAATAACGTGTTTTTATTTTGTTTGATGTGTATTTTGTAACCCTCGTCGGGCAGAATAACATGTTTTTGTTTTGTTTGACGTGTTTTGTTTTGTTTTGTTCGGATTTCGGATTGTATCGCACAGTGTTTTTGTATTGGATTTATCATGTTAATAAAAATACGTACTAGTGTAAGTAACAAATGACGGAGGAGGTGTAACCGGGGCCGAAACATATGACGGAGGAGGTGGATGTCCGGAGGAAGAAGAACCGGAGGTACGTCCACTGCGAGACAAAGGAGCCAATCATTGTAAGCTATAGTTTATCATTATCATCTAGGGACGTCATTTCTAAAAAATCAAGATTAAAAATAATAAGATTTTTTTCCCAATTTTTTGTAATGACGTCCCCTGATGATAATGATAAATTATAGCTTACATTGATTGGCTCCTTTGTCTCGCGGTGGACGTACCTCCGGTTCTTCTTCCTCCGGACATCCACCTCCTCCGTCATATGTTCCGGCCCCGGTTACACCTCCTCCGTCATTTGTTACTTACAGTAGTACACCTTTTGAAATTTGGAAGCCTTTTTTTCTCCCCACCACTCTCTCATCCCCACCTACCCGTGTTCAACAATATGTAACTTTAATTTTATGTATTATTATCGTTGTAATCTTCACCCGGTTAAATAAAGCGAATTGTTGTTGTTTTTCATTTTATTCTGTCCAGACATATTTTCGGAGGTTCATTTCCGAATTCTCCAAGGGGGTGCGTTCGGAGATGAACTTCCGAAACACCACATTTTCTGAAAATGTAACTTTATTTCGGAGATGCATCTCCGAAACCAATATTTTATATTAAAAAAAACACGTTTTCGGAAGTTCATTTCCGAAAACACCTTTTTTTCAAAAAAAAGTACCGTTTCGGAAATGAACTTCCGAAACAAGGGGTAATGTTGTAAATTCACCAGGGGTGGGCAAGAAGGTTAGGAGGTGGGTGAAGAAAAAACCATAATTTTAGTTGAATGAATCATAAGTCCATTCAAAATCATTCTTCAATAGCATACAGTTGTCTCTCTTCCTTCTTGCCAAATCTAGAATTTCATTAAGAACAAACACATAAGCAAGACTCAAGCGCTTTGGTAAAGAAAGTGTTTTGACACTTCGAAATCAAAACTAATACCTTTTCTCAACCTTGAAGCCAAGACCTTAGAAAACATCTTCAATCCAAAAGATTGGGTTGCATCAACCGTTTAACCCACACTTTAATCTACATAAAGTTCCCACCGTTTCCGTTTTCCATCAATCGAGCTAGAAGGCTAGACATTACAACATAAAACAAATCATTATCTTTCCTTCCCCTACACACCTAAAAACATTTCCCAAGAGAATGTAAATTGAACATCCACAGAGCCAGACTTCCAAATACTTATAAATAGAATGCCACCAACCCTGCCAATGGCGATTGCCCAAATACTAGTTAACAACTCAGAATCCATTTTTACACATCGCCTTCTGAGTAAAGCAAATATCAAACTTACCAGAATCCAGCAGAGTACTGAATAAATAACCCAAAAAGTAATGTTGTCTTCCTGATTTTTTCATAAATAACCCAAAAGAGTGATCTGGTCTTACTATTTTTTTTTTCTGCACCTAACTTGTATTATTTTATAAAACGTCTGCCAAATTTTAATAATTTCTTAATTTTGCATAAATATATAAAATAAAATAAAAATTAGCAGTGAAGTGAGAATCTGAGAGTTGTTGTTCTAAAAAACTCATGTTTTGTTATGATATATATATATATATATATATATATATATATATATATATATATATATATATAGTGGACGACTCAAGTGAGAACACTTGGTTATTATGAGAAATGAGAACAATGAATCACGACCATTAAATTTTGATTTTGTTGATTTTAATGGACTCGATTGGTTTCTCTTTCTGTGTTTATTTAAAATAAATATTAAGGATCATAGAAAGAGAAACCAATCGAGTCCATTAAAATCAACAAAATCAAAATTTAATGGTCGTGATTCATTGTTCTCATTTCTCATAATAACCAAGCGTTCTCACTTGAGTCGTCCCCTATATATATATATATATATATATATATATATATATATATATATATATATATATATATATATATATATATATATATATATATATATATATATATATATATATATATATATATATATATATATAGCTCTGGTTTATATATATATATATATATATATATATATATATATATATATATATATATATATATATATATATATATATATATATATATATATATATATATATATAGCTCTGGTTTATTTATCAATTGATGACTTTCAAGAAAACAGATCTAATCTAATATTACACTAATAATACATTCAAATTTAGACTTTTGTATGATAAAATCTAAATAATATTACATGGCTCATAAATGAATACATTGAAATTTTTGTAACCTAAGAGGACAAATGTAAGTACAACAAATAATGAAAGCAAATACATTTAGGGAATGTAAAGTATTGCTTGAGTACAAAATTGTATTTTTTTTGTTTTTGTTTTGTTTATATAGCTGTTGGATAACATTTTTGTCATCAAACAAAAACAAACTTTGGGCAAATTATAAATCCAGAGAACTAGAAGGAATCATTCTACTTGATTCTCAGCTATGAATAATTTACATCATGAAGCATAATAAAATCTTGAAACAAACAATTTCACTGTCTATATATGAGTTATACTGCCTTTGCTCATGCATAACTCTTCGTACTGCCCACCAATAACACAGTGGGAAAAACCTCAACACCAATTAGCTATCTTGAAAACTGTGAGGGTACTCAGATTTCTTAATGCTTTTTGCCGGAAATGCAGTGAAGTTTCCAGGTTCCTTATTGAGTGATTAATTTTATAACAGGTGTGTTAACCTCATCAACCCTATTAGGCTATTGCCTCTTCCACAAAACCGCATCGAAAAATTATATCGAAAAATTGAGCACCCATAGCACAGGCATCTTTTTGTTGCTTCTTAAAAGCTCTCCCATAATTTTCTATGAATTTACATTGCACTCACTCAAGAGCTGATCCTCTTTGTTCAGAAACTTCTTCCAGTAGCTCTTGTAGTTTGGAATTCCCAGATCAAGCCATGGTTTCATTTTCCCATTGTAGTGTAGTACCGGAGCTGTTTTAATGGAGTTAGAGTCAATTTTGTAATCATGACCCAATCCAGACCGCACCCACGACTCATTGAGTGGATATATTTTATTCTCAAATGTGAGCAAGCTTGCAGGCCATGTTGCAGCTATGTTGAATCCTTTTTGTTTACTCAACTATATAAGGAAATAAATAACATCATAAGGTAAATAACACAATACTCAACAAACCACATCATGCAGTCATTAAAGATAACATAATTCTTTTAGGCAATTTTATATTTGCTATGCTATATGAACCGCCTAATGTAAAGACTACTTCTGACCTTTCACAAAAACTTCCTAATAAGAAAAAAAAAAACAGAAAGAAACCGATAGGGGATTCCTATACACAAATAAACTATCTCCATTGTTACTATTTATAACCAGTAACTAGTTTTAAATCAGGCCGGCCTAGTGCATTTGGGCAAGAATTTAATTGTGTCGAGCTCTCAGTCCTATTGGATTGTGTTCCTTTTTTTATTCTTATAACTAGAGTTCAAAATAATTTATTTAATCAACTTGTATTGAAAGATTACAAAGTAAAAGACAGATGCTTGTTGTAAAACGACATTTGACTTCAAAATGAGAGAATACAGCTCCTTGGATTTGCAAATTCATTTATAATTTTCACCCTAGATGTGCAAGAAAACCACCCTTTTTTTTTTCAAAGTGTTGTAACAAACAGTGAAAACAACATAAAAAAATGTTTTCACTGTTTTCTTTACATGCATAACTTGAAAACACAACAATATGAAAACAAGTTTGTTTTTTTAAAAGACTGAAAACATGAATTATTTAGCAAACTAGCAGTCACTTGATAATTCTAGTGACTTTGAATATTCTTTGAAGGTCAGGCTATGTGGGGCCATCCTAAATTGGGTCAGGCCAATTTTTTAAGTCAATCAGCCTAGTAATTCATTTTGTTGGGTTATTCAGACCAATGCCTTGAGCTTGGCCCAGTATGACGCCTCTACTACTACTGCTATATTTAACAATACTACTTTCAGTACTGCTATTTTTAGCAATACTACTCTCAGTACTGCTATATCCAATAATAGTATTTTCCAAAAATATTGTAATGCAGATCTAGGGATTTTAGCCACTAACCTCTTTTAACAACTTTTTGTAAGTTTGAGTAAGACCAAGCTTTCTCCACTTCACTAGGTCAATTATGTTTAACCCTGACATCCAAGCACAGGAATTATGACTGAACCCTTTTTCGCCCAAATAACTTTTCAGCTGACCTAGCCTTACTGAACAGAATTGCACTGCGCCATTAACTTTTTCACCCATGTCAAGGTTCCAAAGGGCCGACAAGTCTTGCTGAATCACAACGTCGTCGTCCAGAACAACAATTTTCTTCAATTTGCTGAATATATCAGGAAGTAAATAATGTGAATGAGAAAAAATTGAAACATATTCTGTTTTAAACTGGCCCGCGGATGGATTATCATAACTGCGAAATGAAACGCGAAACTCTTCAGGCAAGGACAGTTGTGATGGATTGTCTTTTAGGCTATCCATCTCAAGATGCTCAACATTTAACACTTGAACAGCAGCTTCTCCATAATTGTTCTTCTTGAACCAAAGCTTCATTGCATAATAATTTTGTCCGTCAGACAGCACATGAAAAACCTGATTCCGACTTACCTGAAATATTATGCAGCAACAAGTGAAATTATTAAAATTGCTTCTAAAATCCAACCTCTATCAATTCACTGGTGCTTGATTAGAAGCAAAGCATACTTTTGCATGAGTTACAGTGGAGTTAATAACCACTGACGCAGCAAGCACATTATTAGAGAAAATAACATAATGGCGCAATGAAGAATCTTCAAATTTTTTTGAATCAGCCTCATCATCATGTGAAGATTTGAAATATTCAACAGTTAGTTTCAGTGCCAGGCAGTGAAAACTCTTCGGCATTGTCAGAACGTTGAGTTTATATAGGAATGCACTCTGTTTCATGTGGAAATCAGCTTCATCCTCAGTCAGATCATATATTTGTCTCAATTTCTTATCAACATTGTCGCAAACCACGGGGACTGATTTAGCTTTGGATATTGCAACTTGCATCTTCTCTGATTTAGTCTCAACCCTATAAAATGATTTTGAATACTTTGTAAAATTTCTTGTAAACTTTATAGTAACTAAAATGAGATAAAGTGCTTTTGCATGAGGGGGCATGTTTAAAGCATTCATGGGTTAACACCTAAATCCTAAGGTTTTGAAGAGTTAGTTCATGAGTCCTAACATGCCTTAAAGTCAAGGTTCGCAGGGCAATAGCATTGGGTTTGAGGTCAAACAACATAATGGATATCTTAAACCCCAAGACAGAACAAAGTTAAGATAAGAAAGAAAAATAAGAGCATGCTTTGCAGTATACCGTATTAGCCCAAAAAATTGTCTATGAACCATAAATGGTGCTAAAAACAAGTAGTAAAGTAAATAGAAGTTAAAGACAATTACATAGAAGCTAATAAAACTAATACAGGTGACTTTAGTTGTTTGAGGAAATAAACTAATTAAACTGCACTACGGACTCTAATCTAACGTCTGAAAACATAACAAAAACATTTGGATCCAAGAAATTACCAAAAGCTAGATCTGCAAGCAAATTAGAAAACTAAAAATCAACATTTTTACAAGACTACTTGATTGAAGGTAAACTATGTTCACAAGAAAATCATCAGATACCAATAACTTTTCAAGTAAGAAAGCAACTAAAACAACTAAGCTAGGGGACAAAAGAAATATCCAATGATATCAGCTTACAGTGGAGGGAGATCAGCATCTGTAGAAGATTCACTAAGTACATGCTCCAGCTCTTGTATACTCTGTTTTAGTTCGCGAGACAGTTTGTCTTGTGCTGGGAGTTTTGCAATGCTAGGATAATAAGATCTAGCCACAAATAGTTGGTCTTTCAATTTCTTAACCATGGCATCTTTCATAACTTCTTTATGTTTTTGTTGCCACAAACAATAACTACCATATGAGAGCTCACACGACTTTCCATTTTCATCAGGAGAATTTGTCTTAGGGTCGGTGACTTGTTCAATGCGACCAACTTTAGGATTCTGTTACAGAATATAAATTTGTTCAAGTAGCTACAAGAATAATATATAAAATAGCTTTTAAAGGAGTCTGCTGAAAAGTACAAAGTCATAAAACTTGTGTTATAACACTGGGACTGAGTGTCATTTGGCTGTTTTTATATCTCTATGTTTTTCTGCAAGCTGGCTAATTATTTAAGTGGAGCGTTAAAAGTTTCAATTCTATGTTAGTACTTAGTGTGCTGTGAACATTATTATAGGATAAGGATAAAGATTAGACTAGTTATAGAAGATTCTGCCTACAAAGATTAATAGTATATAAGTCTCTCAGTCTCAATTAATGACTTGAATTGAACTATTCAGAGCAATTATGTGTTCAACAAATGACAATGATATATTCATACATTAGAAGTTGGGGGTGGTTGCAGAACAGATTTTGGTGGCACCTTGACACCTGAAAAATATTTAAAATTAGAAACAAAAAAAAGAAGGTATTGATTTCCAACAAGGTTTCATGAGGACATATGATATTGAATCCATAGAAGCACACCTCTATGTTTTTCTTCATTGGCACCCCTACTGATGGTGCCATTCTTGTTTCCTCGAGCATAATTCTTCATAACATCCTGACATGCAAAATTATTATTGATATATGATAATTAATAGTATTGTCACATATATTCTAGATGGCATACGATGCAGCGTTGCCAACCCCTTCAGTTCCATGTATAAGGAAGGAGGATTTTTATTTAACTTGATCCTGTGAATCTTATAATTTCAGACAAATCAGTACATTTATACCCCAATCCCACAACTTGTAAATCTGGAAGGAGTTAGTAAGATTTAAGAACTGTGTGAACAAAATTTTGCAATGTAAAGGGGCCACTTTTGTATGGAACCATTTATTTGAGGATTTAGAACAGTATTGGATGTGTCCTATTTTAAAACAATTTCTAATGGTTAGGAACAAAGGCTTTGCCAAAAACAGAGACAAATATTTAGCAGGATTGAGAAGTTTACGCAGTCCATGGAGCGTTTGGTAAGTTAGTATAGGATTACCTTGATACCTCTCAAGTCTCAACTAGGGGATAGGAATGGGTACATCCTACATGGCTTTCTTCTAATGTCTGTTTATAAATAACCCCCATTTCAAACATACTTTGAGAAGCTTTTGATGTATCATTTTTTTTTATCTATATATATTCGACTGTTCTCTTATGTTTCTCTTAAACCTCTATGTTTTTCTTCATTGGCACCCCTCCTGTTACCTGTGTTTCACCCAAATTTTTCTGACAAATTCATTTTTACAGTAATAAAACCAAAAAACTATGCAACTTGAAAGAATGAGATCTTAGGTTGACACGGAACCCGGAATTGATGACAATTACAGAAATACTGTCCACATGGAGTTTTCCTTTTGATTACATTAGGCAAGAATAAACAGACGAGATGATCGGTTATTTATATATATTTGTTATCATACAAATTTCTAAATAAAGAAGTATAAAAATTAACCACCAGAGTATTATGCAGAGAACCTTGGGAAGAGTTGGTTCAAACTTAGTGATCAGATCCTTCACATGACTTGATTTTTCTCCCTGCGGAAGAAATTTACACAAAAAAAGACATCACTCGTGGATTTGGGGGGGTAAGATTTCTGTTTTTGAATGTTTGGCTTATTCACTAAGCATGCGTTCCTCTATTACTGGTAACCTAATTGTTTACCCAATTTCTTTGCTTTGAGAATATCCATCAAACTTGTGCATTACAATTGAAAATTTGAAAATTATTCACACATTTGACTACTTAAAAATTGACAATTTATGTTTAAGTAACGGTACGTGTTAACTATAATTAAAACAGTGAGGTTACCATGACAAACAATACCGCGTAGAAGATTGCTAGAAGAAAAAGAAGGCTTATTTAAAATAGCTTGGGACTTAACCACCATACCTCAGACTTTTTCTCCGTGTGGCCAACATTGTGTCTATCGTAACTTTCAAGAACTTTATGACTCTGAATCAGAAAGTGAGAAATAAAACAACAATGTCAACATGATAATACTAAATTAAGCTGGAAAAATTGGCACAAGTTCACAAATACATTTGAAGTGAATGCTTACCGAAGGAGTACTTCTCTGTTCATATATATATCCTGCAAAAACACAATGACAAACGGAGACCAACTGTAAGCAAAAAAACAATTTACACAAAATAAATAAATAAAGTGCAATGCTATTTAGCCCAAAACTATCATCACAAACATGGGAGTGGATTCTCGCCATTCAATTTACCCTTTAATGATATCAAGACCATACAATAAAATATTAAAAATCAAAATGATTTGAGGAGGTAGAGTTTGAAGAGTGGAGATTAACACTGCTCCTCCTCCATTGAAATCTAAACTGGAGGGAATCCTTTCCCTCACAAACACATCACCAATAAAGAATAACCAATCATAAGAGTATTTGGCAGAATACAACCAAAAACTACGCCTAAATTCGCCCGAGTTCCAAAATTCTGTTATAACTAATGGCATTTTTCATAAATAAATAAATTTTGCACACCATACTTAGTACTTGTTTGGAATCACGGTGGGAAACATAAAAAACATACGTTTAATAGAAGCTACAATTAGTAGCTTCTCATTTCCACGGCAAAAAGCAACTGCCACCGTGATTTTATGAATTGGAAACGTGGTACCAAACACATGCTTAGTGAGAGAAGGAAATTCAACTCAAAAAGGAAACTCTATTTCTCCTAATAAACAGTAAAATAGTTTAACACTAGCGTCCAATAAGAAACCACCCATCTATCATGTCATGTAAGTAATTCATAAATATCTTTGTGATTTGACGGAATACACTACAAATGCACAACTGTAAATAAGTATCAGCAATCATTAATAAATAAAAATATCAGAAAACAGACATTTATGACAGAATTAAATTAAATCATATAATTAATCCATCACTCATATAACGTAGAAGCAAACATGCATTGAACATTCCTCTATTAAATTAAAAACAGAAAACATAAGAAAGCGATATTCACATTGATAATACATTACACAGATCTTTAAGAAGCCACAAAATTAAACGATTCACACTCAAAGTAACATCAGCTTAAAGTAATAAGATTAACGAAAACAAAGAAAAAAAAGGAAAAATCGATTAACATTGGATCTAGAGCGTGTAATCATTGAGAATGATGCGTAACGTGATTAGGAATGAAATAATCAGTGTGATTGATGTGGATCTGTTGCGTATAGAGAATGTGATGAAAACGAAGAAAGTGAAATTGAATTGAGAATCAGAGAACGATAGATCTCAGTGATTTAGAACGAGATCAAGTACCGGAAGAGTGAAAACCGTTGTGGAGACCGAGCAAGAAGACGAGAGGGACGAGCATGGAGAGAATGACGAGACCGAGAACCGCAATCACGAAGCCTCGCCACCGTCGTTTTGCGGGGACGCCGTACGATGGAACCGCGCCCAAACCACCGCTCTTCATCGTTTTTTCTTCAGATTTCTTCAATTTCTCGCTTTCTCTATTTATCTTTCTCTTTTTCTCACTTTACTAGTTTGTGTTTTGTACTTTTTCTGTTTTTTGTTTTTTATTATTTTATTTTTTGTTTCAAGATAAATAACACTTGTTTGAAAACTGAAAATTGAAAATTGAAAATAATAATAATAAAAAGAAAATTTTATTATATTATATTTGTAATAATAACTGGAGTGTAATCATTCAACCGCCGACTGAGAAAGTTAGTTTAGCTTGATGCGCCAACAAGGGAAATAAATTGGATCTGGTCTGGTGGTACAAATGAATAATTATCGACTTCCCATGCGCTCAAATCAGGGTATTTTATATGCTTTTAAGAAAAAAATTGGAAACTTAACCGTAAAAACTAACCCTAGGATTAAAATTAATTGTATTTTATTTATTTATGCTTTATTCACATTCTGAAAATAGGGATACATATTTTTTTTATTCCAAATTTGGTTTGTAAATTTTTGATACACCAGGCTTTAACTTTCATATCTCTATTTTATATTTGGGGATTGCTCAATAAATCTTTAGTGGTGTTCACAAGGAAGAAGTTATTTTTAATTATTTTTATAAATTAAAATAATAACTTTAACATTTAACTATTCAAATATCTATTATTAAATTCTTAATATAATCAAAATCACATTATTTTTTTAAAACGATACAAAATAATCTTTTTTTAATTTATTTAAAATAACTGTAAGTGATGTTTTAAAATATAAAAAATTATAACAAAAGAATAAAACATAAATTTAAGTCAATTTTGTTGTTGAATGAAAAATTGAATTGTCAAAAAAAACTAAAGTGAATTAAGAAATTGAATTACCAAAAAAAAATTCACTCTCGAAAACACAACTGCTTCTGCTCGGCCAACTGGATTTTATAATACAATATAATATATTTAATACATCATCTTTTAATTTACAAAATTGTTCAATAAAAATTAAGGAGCCTGCTTGCCCTGTGTAACACCCCAAACCTACCCAACGAATATTAATAAAATCAGAGTGCGGAAATTCAACATACAATCGGGATGTCACATTCAACGTAAAACAACAAACAACTTAATCACATATATCATAGATACATAGCACAAAATTCGGATGAACCGATAAGAATCTGTTTACTCTTTTAAAAATAAACAACTTTTATTAATAATAATAATATCAATTATTCAACTTCACTTCGTGCAATATTTTCATTCAATTAAAACAACTTCACAACAACATATTGCTTCACAATTTCCACTTAAAAGTTAACATCTTATAGTTATAACAACAATTAATAAATAACAACAATCGTTCAACCCCCGAGTGCTACGTATCAGAGCAAGACCCAACTCGAACTAACAGCAACTAAAGACTTCATAAAAATACTTCGAACATCAACCGTTATTCTTGAGTACCTGCCCATTTCCCATGGTAGGGGAAACATCAGCAGAAGGATGAGATATCCAACAATATAAGCAAGCGTATGATAAATAATATATTAAGATTAGATCATACAATATCACCACTTCATACTTATTCAAACAACAGTTATAATAACAAATAGCAAGAGCGGTTATAATAATTATTTACCAACAACAATTATGATAACAATATTCAGTAACAAGTATAACAACAATTAGTAACAACAATTAGCAACAACAACTATAACAATAGTTATAATAATTATTTCACAATTTAAATCATCACAACTTAATAACAACAACCACTTATAACAACAACAACTTACAACAACGACAACTTATATCAACAACAACAACGTAATAACAACAACAACAAAATAACAACAACAACTTCAAATGCGACTCAACTGTGCAAATGTATGTGGTACCATTTGGAGTAAAACTCTCAACTTAAACATATGTCAGGTTATCGAGGCATTTCAACAAGGCGTAAGCCTTCAACGTGGTGCCATTAAGGCCAAGGCATAAGCCTTCAACTTTTCAACGTGGTGCCATCAAGGCCAACTTAAACAATGCAAATGTATGCATGCAACAACAACCACAACGTCACAACAACGACAACAATTCAACACTGTACCAACATTAGAGGTACTCAACGTCGCTTCAACACTGGCCATAGGCCTACAACTTAGTCAACACATCGACAACAACTTATATCAACAAATTGTATGAAGTAACAACTTATAGCAATAACAACAATACAACAGCAGTAACAACATGCAATTCAATCATACAAGTTCATACAACATGCAATTCAATCACACAAGTTCATACAACAAGCACACGATTAATAGCGTACACCCGGTTCGACAATTACACAACATTACACACGAAAATGTATATCGATTCAACAAAATTCATCTACTGTGTTTGAAAATATTTTTATAAGATAGAACATAATTTTAGCTTTCCAAAGGTCCAAACGGCGCGTCAAATGGACACCCGAGTCAAAAGTTATGAATTTTCTAAGTTTTCGAAAAGCGCAAACACCGGTATCATACACCGACACAACAAAACTTCATTACATACCAATTAAATTTTATTTCCAGAACATGAAAATATTTTTATAAGAAAATACACATTATTAGCTTTCTAGCGCTTCGAACGGGGACTCAAACGGACTTACGGATCAAAAGATATGAATTTTTGAAATTTTCTCCAAAACTAGATTTTTGCCCAGGAACAGCTACGGGTTTTATGTATTTTTCCATTAAAATCCAACCAATTCAATTATTTTTCATAAAACAAACACATTCATTCATACTTAACATATAGTAGTGAATTGGAATCATAAAACATGAATTTTAACACATTGGTTTTGATCCCAAATCTCAAACCCCATCATACCAAATCCCTATAACTCAACCCAAAAACTCAATTTTCCTCCTTCGATTCAGTTGCAAATCAATTTCGACCAACACAGAAACATAGCACTATAATAGTTATACTCAACCAACATTAATCCATTTTTCTGCACTTAATTCTTCAATAATAATAATTATAAACCCTAGGTTAATTCCCCACAACAATTGATTGAACTTTTATAACCTTATTCACAGACATCAATCAATTTCAACATCAACAAAATTCAATCTCAAAGATACAAACAACCACACAAAATAGAGACAATCCATACAATCATAACCCCCACATATCATTCATCATAATCCCGTTTATAGAGCTAGAACAGGGCCGGTAAATAGGCAGTGCATACAGTTCTATTGCACAGGGCCTCCTAATTAATAGGGCCCATATTTTACTACTTTACTATTGTTTATTACTTTCATAAATGAAACTACTAAAAATTAAGATCACATCTATTATTTTACTACTGAGTATTATTTTACAAAAAGTTACATTTGTATGATTATCGTTTTTGAAATGTTGAATTTAAATGTTTACTTTAAATAATATTATGTTTGTCTTTGACACCAAAAAGTAATAATAAATTAAATATACATAATAAAAAAAATTCAATTACATAAACTAATAAATATTATAATATTTCCTTGAAAATATTATAATAAGAGTTATGAAATACTCCCCTAATTTCATATTATATCATGTTTTTATTATATGATTTAAGTTTAAAATTTAGTTAATTTTATATAAAAAAAATTATAAAATTATTTAAAAAGCTATACTCTATTTTCAAAAATTTAAAGAAGAAAAAATAATATTTAAATTTTTATATTATTTACAATTTAAGAAAATAAAACTTTTATAATAATTTTTTATATTCTTTTAGCACATGCATATTTTTTTAGAACAGGGCCTCTGAATTAATGGAGACGGCCCTGAGCTAGAACCCCATCCTTACCTTGGATTGGAGGTCGCTCTCTATTCCGGTTGCACTTCGTTGCCGCCATAGTTTCAACCTCGCTCTTTCTCTTTCTCTGCAGCTTTGCAATTTTCTACGATAAACCTATTTTTCTTCTCTAGAGCTCCAAACCCTTATTATTTCTTTCTTATAATAAACCTAATCCTCTTATTCCATTTAATCCAATATATAATAATAATAATAATAATAATAATAATAATAATAATATTATTATTATTATTATTATAACTCTTAACCAAATAATAATAATAATAATATTATTATTTCTCTATTGGGCTCAACTTCTCTACACCTCCTTATTATTACATACCACCATAAAATAAACCCAACCAACAACTCATATTCCAATATAATAATTATTATATTATTTCTACAACTCCAATATAATAATAATTATATTATTTCTACAACTCCAATATAATAATAATTACCACATAACAACTTAAACCGACATAATAATCAAATTTCTCCGATAATCCCAACTTCGACCAATTTCCAATTATTAAATCCTTAATTAATTTAATTAAATAATTAATTAAATTCGCGGCGTTACAACTCTCCCCCACTTGGATATTTTCGTCCTCGAAAATCTATCCGACACAACCATCCTCAACTTGCTTATACTCGACTATACAACATCACAACATACTCTTATCAACAGATTTTCGTTATAGCATCCTTCACTTTACTCACCATCAAGATAGCAAGATACGTCTATACCATCCAACACGATTTATTATCACGTTCTCCTTATGGTTCTGCTTCAAGTGGAGAGTTTTGATTAATATTAGGCATATATCTTTCAAACATTCGTTCCTAATGCTTCATCTTTTGTTTTATCATTTCTTGTTCAAGATTCTTTGGCTTAAGTTCGGAAATTAACGCTTCAAATCTTAGCCTCCATAGAAGCAACATTATCTGAAGACACATCACTAGATATAAAAGACGGTTTTAAAGATTCTTGAATAGTAGGAGCTTGAGATCCTAATACAAAATATGTGCCCTTTCTTGTTAATGCCTCCTACAACTTCCATGTATATATTGTTATCAGATTGTTGGGTAGATCGATTGCTGCTACCCTCACCACTTTGTGAGTTTTTCTCAAACATTTGAGTATGGTACATTTCCTAAAAAATAGTTGCAATAATATTTATTTATATTTATAAAAGATATGAATAAAAGTAATGAATACATACAGCTATTTTAGCTTGTTCTTCATTAAACCATTCATTTGGCTTTCTCTTAGACCTATGAAGTCGTTGGTAAAGCTCAAAACATGTTGGTTCCCTATGTAACTCCACCCTCTAAAACAATAACCAATATATTCATTAAATTACTATAAATATATTTAAAAAAACAACATAACATTGATAAGAATAATAAGTAACCATTTTTTGACATGTTCTATAGCATATATAGATCCTCCACTATGCACATTGTGTCTAACTCAATAATTTCTATTTTGTTTATTAACCATAGATTTTTTTTCCACTTTTCACCCTCCTAGTGAGTCTTTAATATTATTATATTATCTTCATCAATCCAATTACCTTCATCCTCACCATTATGAACTTTGTACAATGCATTTGTTAAAGCCAATGACCCCTGCTATTAAAGCTCTTCTTAATATTATCTTCATCCTTCTCAAGTCATTTGTATTTAGCCTACAAAAACAATATTTGTCTTTTCACATTAAAAAATATACAATAATAAAATATCATCCGAAAAAACAAACTAAATAAAAAACAAAGCAATGATTTCAACATTATCTGGAGAAGCACATGTAATGTGTCAGTTAACTACAAAATAAAAGAAATATCATTAACCATGTATGCATATGTATCTTAACCTATATCGTATGTGACAGTAACTAACTTGTATGCAACATAATACAACTCTCACATACACATACTCATGAATAAGTAAAGGTTGATATGTCATAGTCTCATTTGCTAGTGGATGGCAGTCTAATAATTAGAAAGACTTTAGCATATGAAATAAAGAATGAACAACTAATCACAAATTCAATCATGTTGAACACACTTTGCAAAAATAAAAATAACCAATAAAAAATTATAGCATCAATAATCAGGCTCATTTCATACAAAACTCCATAGGTACTAAAGGCATACATCAAAACAGCTGGTGCGGCAGGGACACGAGATTCCTCTAATCTTATTTACTCGTGAACATAACAACGGACTTTGATATTAAATATCCATATAAGCAGCCTAATCTCCAACTAGGAACGCTGATATTAAATTCCAACCCATACATGCAAAATCATAAATAAGAGTTCAATGGTTATGAAATTTCATCCAACTAAATCTCACATTTTGTCCAAATCATAAACATATAGATGTGCAAAATGATTTTGCAATTAATCTCATTATATATCAATTAAATACATAGTATAGTGGCATACTTAATCAAACATGAGCATTATGTTAACTAAACCCTAATTGACATGTTTTAGGTGGATCATACAAACACAAACATATCGTAGAAATTTGGCTGGACTGTTGGATACTGACAGGGCCGGCCCAAGGGCCAAGCTACTCAAGTTAGGGCTTTAGGCCTAAAATTTTGGGTTTAAGAAAGGCCTCAAAATTTTTTTATTTAGTTATAAAAATATATAATAATACTTGAGTTACATATATTATTGTAGTTGAATTGGTAAAATATAGGTTTTTTCCTTTTGGTCTTGAGTTCAACTCTTAACAACCACAAAATTAATATTTTAAAGGCCTCACTTTAAAATTTGTTTTAAGCCTCTAAATTGGTTGGGCCGGCCCTGGATACTGATAACAAGAAATATTATCACAAAGCAGATTCCATAACAAATCCACAACATAAATCAGAATACATTCTCAAAAGTCAGATTCCATAACAAGAAGTATTGACGGGGCAAATTACATTCTCAAAAATAACATTTTTATGACAAAAGCATAAATCATATTTTTACTTTATCATGCATATTTTAGCAAAGTCCTAACACAAAAAATAGCATCATATATAAGTCATTTTTATGTCAATTTTTAATTTATAATAGTAAGGAGTATCACACAAGAAGGGTATTATTAGTTGTTTTACTAGGTTATTGGTTCACATAATATGCTATGGTGTTAAATTGAAAACAAAAGCAATAAGAGTGTCCTTAATTCAACAAAAGAAAATTAAGTTATTGATAGTGAAAGTTCAATTCTCAAATCTCAATATTGGAAGGAATAGTTCACCAAAAAAATATGAAGTACTGAAAAACAAATACTAAAGTAAATAACATTACTCATTATTTTCTTAATAAACATAAATTAATCAACACAACTTAAAGAAATTTGTGAAATAAATAAAATTGAGAACAAACATTTTTTGTTTTGGGATTATGTTTTTTCCTTTCAAATCCACAAATCTCTTTGTTTCAAGATTGTTGAAATAAGTATTAAAGCTATAAGTAAGGGATATAACCAAAATTGAAATTGAAGCAAAATAAACTAACCTCGATCTCAATAATTAACGAAAAGGAACGAATTTGAGATATGAGATAAAATGATTTAGATTAGTAAGAAAGAACTCATGAGGAAAGGAATTTATATGAAACTATTAGAACAAAAGTTGAATGGATGTATTTACCAAGATTTGGAGGCTTGCTAGCTAAAGAAGGGGAAATGTCGCTGTAACCGAAAATCAGCAATGGGTAACGATATACATAACAAGAAAACGTTTTTGCAACAAATGTTAATAAGAGGAAAGTGTTTAGGGTTTTGTTGTAGTTGCAGCAGCGATAAGGTTTTATTGTTTTAGTTTTTAGCATTAATTGAGATTTTACGAAATAGGAACGGAAAAATTTAGAGTCTTATGGTTATTTCAATGATTATGAGAGGGAGAAATTACTAATTAGAGCGTTTTGAAATTTGTGATTTTTTAGTTTTATACAAATACGAATAATTATATTTCAAATAAAAATAATTGTAAATAAGTGTCACACAAATGTATTAGTGTGGTGGTAATGATAACATGCTGAAGCTTGAGATCACTAGTTCGATTCTTAGACTTGTCATTTTTATTCTTTATTTTACTTTGAAATATTATAATGTTTTTTTGGAACTAGACCCGAACATTTTATTCTTTATATTATTTTAAATATTATCATGTTTTTTAGGAACCCCAACATTTTATTCTTTATTTTACTTTAAAATATTATTATGTTTTTTTTTTGAACCAAACCCCAACATAGAGATGAAATCAATATTTTAAAAACGGACTGTTGATCGAACCGATAAAACTTTTGGGTTAATGTTAAATTGATTCAATCGATTAAAAATATGGTCAAATTATTTATTAAATAAATTTATAATATGAAATTAAATTTCATAGTACATAATCATATGTTCACAATTTAAGAAACCGACTAGTTCCTTGTCTAATCAGTTAAACTGATCGGTTCATTTTTAAATAATTGGATGAAATATTTAAGAAAAATTCATCAAGGAGATAGAACTCGGACCCCCCACTCATATTTTTTTATTTGGAATTTTATACGTGAGAGACGAAAATAGAGACAGATGTTAATTGACATAAATGATTTTCGTCTCTACCATCCGTCTCTGAATAAATGTCAAATAATAAAAAAAAACTTATTTTTTGGAGACACAATTTGAGACAAATTTATTTGGAGATGACGTCATCAGTAACACCCCAATTCTACCCAAGCATTTAGGTACAAATATCAGAGTATAAAAATTAAATTCATATAAACAATTAGGGTATTACACTTAAGGAACCACATCACCAAAAATAACATACTCGCAAAAGATGCGTAACACAAATAATCAAAGAGGAAAGATTCTCATAAACACTTGACAGTATCATATATATATATATATATATATATATATATATATATATATATATATATATATATATATATATATATATCGGTATACAGAATACCCACAGTATTCCTCCAAAATACAACGTATGAGAAGATATCCAAAATACATAACATGAATACATCCAAAGGATCAATTATACATCAAAAAGATTTTATAAGCATCATCTACAAAATAAGTGTTCAAACCCCCCTAAATGTTACGTATCACGAGCGGACGATACCAAAATGGACGTCTACTAAAAGGGCACCTACACTTGCGGATCACCTGCACATTACCCATGAGTAGGTAACATTAAAGCAGAAGGGTGAGAATATAATTTATAATGAAGAAGCATGGTAAATATAGTAATGCCAACAAGTATCATCAAGAATCATACAACAAAGTAATCCACTCATTTAACCACAATCGATATATAAGTAATGCGATGCATGAATGATAACATAAATTATAAAGATAGACAATGATGAATGAGACTCGACTATGCATATGCATGTGGTTCCCAAATCCGGAGTAAACTCCTCCTTGTCATTATGACAAATACACCTTGCCGAGCATTATGCTGGGACTTCTTTCCACTCAGGAAAATACACCGTTGTCGAGCAGTAAGCTACGACAAACCGTCATCGAGCATTTAGCCCCCACTGATGACCTCTTGCCACTCGGGAAAATACACCTTTACCGAGCATTAAGCTCCCACTGGTAAAAATTGCCAATTCAGGCCACTTGTTAATAGCATTCCGCCATTAACGTATTGAAATGTTATGTTGTGCAAATATATGACTCTATTACATGACAACAACATCATCAATAATATAACACGGCCACAAACTCATGTTACACCGTTTATATTCTATCCAAAAGGATACATCACAAATTAACAACATCGTTATCAATTATATCACACCATAATTACCACACGGGCGTTCATAAGCACACAACACACATTCACCGTCAAAACATACTGGCCACATTGGCATAGATGAATGTATAACACACATATACACATCAAATTAATATTGGCCATCGTCCCACAACTTCATCAATACCTCAATAACAGGTTGTAATAACAACAATTCAACAATGATTATACATCCTTCTCATAACAACAGTTACTTGCCATAAGGTTACATATCGTGTTAACAACAAACAACCAAACACCGTCACATATCAATAATTAACATTCATTAATACATAACACATATGAACATGATCTCATGTTATCGACATTTAATCACATACCTCGTATCAATACGATAACGTTCACACAACACATCATCATGATTTATCATGCACTAGTTCACAAAACCATTTATGAAAATCAACCAACCACTACTACATCCTACACCATCATATAGAGCATGGAAATAGCTTCCAAACATTTCAAACGACACATAAAACAAACACCGAGTTAAAAGATACGACTTTTCAAAGTTTGGAAAACATAAACATACTTCATATGTTAACCCTACTTAGTTCTATTACTAAATCCTAATCAAAATAATAGGAGACTACATCCTATGAACCATTTCATTAAATCTTAGTGTAGATTATTGTGTTAGCTTTCCAACGCTTCGAACGGCGACAAAATCGGAGTTACGGATCAAAAGTTATAAAATCTGTAGGTCGACGCATGGAAAACATAGGTCGACGCATTGAACTCCTGTCACCCTCGGGTATGCGTGCGCCGACCCAATAGGTCGACGCAAGGATTTCACAGGTCGACACATTCTGCAGAAAACGCAGATTTTTGCCTTTTAGGCTGCACAGGTCGACGCAAACCTTTGTGTAGGTCGACCTAAGCTTCGTAGAAACCTAAAAATCACCATTTCCATCACCCAGACTCTTATAAACATTTCTCTAACACATATACATCATTCTAAACATCCACAAATCACAAACACAACATAAAAGTGTGATCATGCAACATAAACAACCAACTTTGCATGGTTGACATCACTAAACTTCTCATAACCTAGTTTTTCCTTCCAATGCAAGAAAACATGGAGAAATGGAAAAAAAACATGATCAGTGAAGATATCTATCATCATACTACACATACACACCACAAAATCATGTTCATAACTTTAAAACTCACAAAACTCATAATCTACCATTGTTGGCGAAAGCATAGAAAATGAACAAGAACAAGAACAAGACTATAAGGATCATACATTCAAGATAAATTAGATTCACCCCCTTACCTTGGTTAACCTTGATTCTAGCTTGGGTTTGATCTTCTCACAAAAAATCTCTTCTTCTCTTTCTCTTTGTTTTTCTCCTCTTTCTCTTCTCACTTTTCTCTCCATTTCTTTCTTTTCTTCCTTTTACTGGTTTTTTCTCTTTTCTATTCTCTCTTATCTCTTTTCTATCTCCCCCTACTTCCTATTCACTCATAAAAATATCTAACTAAAATATCTACTTTACGGTCTAAACATAATTCCTCCGAAAAACCCCAAAATGCAGAATAATACGTCATATCTATTTCTACTACCGAAAACGTAAAAATCATTGATTAAATAATAATCTACTATACCGAACTATTACCGACTGACACGACTCAAAAACGGTAAAATTAAGGAAAATACATCAAACATCACAATTAAACAGAAAAACGCATTTACGGGCGTTACATCATCTGTCTCTAAATTCCGTCACCATGTCAAATATTTTATATCGATCTCAAATGGTTGATTTCCGTCTCAAATTCCATCTCTATCAGAGACTAAAAAAGTATTCCTCTCTGACTCCCGTCACTATTGAATGTTTTTCTAGTAGTGACACCTCTAAAGAAATATCTTCAAGCATAATGGAAGAAGATAGTTTTGATCAAGCCCAAGTGAATAATTTTTTTGATCCTATAGTAACTCGAAGTAAATGGCGTCCTCCTTCTAAAAGAAAGTCTTCTAAAGTGGATAAAATTGTGAAGAAGAAAATTGCAATAAATAAAAAGCGAAAAGATAATAATTATCAAAGTTAAAATGAAGTGATCTTAAGATTTTCCAAATTCACGGTTTTAAGTACAATATAGTATAAGTTTAAATTTTAATACGTGATTGTCGGACATTTTTGAAAGAAGGGTATAAGAAAATGAAATCAATTAGTTTTTGGATCACGAAATTTTGAAAGAGTTGGCATTCAAGAGAGTGTTCAAGTTAGCGAAGTTATTTATTTTTTTATTACAGTCAGTTGTTTATTTTTGTTCAATGATCAATATAAAATTATATTCTTATGTCATGTGTCTTGTAAATCTATTGTTTTAATGGGATCAAAATAGTTTTTGGTGTAATGAACAAGTAACCAGAAACTATTTAGCTTCATTCAATTAAAATCAAGAATATCAAAAATGTCAAGCTAATCTAAATCAGGTAAAAATATAACATTTAGTTATTGTTTTTTTTTTATTTCAAAAGTTATTCATGAAAAAAATGTATGTTTATTTTTTATATTTTTTATTTTGACATTTATGTGACTGAAATAATAAGTGTATGTTTTACTTTTATATAGCTTCCATATGATTCTCAAGTAATATGTCACATATTTGGATTTGTTACATGTAGGACTTTTTAATTTAACAGAAATATAGTTATAATTCATTATAAAATTATCAAGTGTCTTTTCCATTTTTACTTTTTGTAGGCACTATAACGACCGTTTTACTTGCGTATTTATTTAATTAGGTGTTATGTGAATTATATGGTAAATATGTGTTAATTATGTGTTTATGTGATAATTGTGTTATTTATTGAGTATTATTAGTAAATAGTATAAGTTAGTAAGGTTATTAGTTATTGGGCCTAAGTTAGTATTAGTAATTGAGTGGTGCTAATTAGAGCCCATTAGCAACTTAGAAGTTAGTAAGAGTTTTAACAAAAACAAGAGTTTTAGAGAAATAGAAGTTAGAATCCATTTGGTGAAAAATTGGGAAAAGAAGAGAAAAAAGAGAAGAGTGAAGAGAAGAGGAGAATCCAAGATTGAAACTAGAGTTGTCTTCAATCCAAAACCTAAGGTAAGGGTAGGATTCTTTTATGCTAAAGGGATGTATGATGATGTTTAAGATGGGTTAGATTGTATGTAGGAACCGTGGATTGCATGTTGTAGAAACTTAGGGTTATTGATGAATCTCCATGAATTTTTGGTTGAAAACATGTTTTGATTGATAATTGATGATGAATGATGTTAGATGTTGTGATTATATGTGTCTAATTGTTGTCTGGAATGAGTTTTGGGTGGTGGGTGTGTGATTTCGCAGTTCTGTGTTTGCTGTTATTTTTCTGCATAATCGCACGTCCGCAAAGCGGCCTCGGCTCACTAAGCGGATACTGAGTAGAAATTGAAAAATAAAAGAGCTCGCTAAGCGGAGTTGGTCCGCTATGCGGAGCTCAGATTTTGGTTCGCTTCTGTTTTTAGTTAGTAGAAGCGCGCTTCAAGCTGGGTATTGAGAATTGAACTTCATTAAGCGCGCTAGAGGGTCGCTAAGCGGACCCTACTGTGCAAAATTTTTGTAACTTTAAAATGATGTATCTTTTGATCCGTAACTCCTTTTTAAGTGTCGTTTGAACCTCCGTGAAGTTTTAATTGATGTCTTTCAAATGAATATGATTTGAAAACCTTTGGGAACCTTTTTGAAGCTTTCTTTAAATGAACTTGTTTAATGTTGTGATTGTGGTTGTGAAGCGATGTATTGTTGTATGATGTTACAACATAGAGACGTGATTCTGAAGTGATGAATTACTATGAAAGTAATGATGTTTAGTCAATTTTGGTGATGTATTGTGGATGTCGTGTTTGTGTGGATGTTGCATTCATTGAGTCACATCCATTGCATAAAGAGACAGTGGCCTTAATGGCAAAAGAGATGGTGGCCTTAATGGCAAATAGCGATGGTGTGACAAATGACATATTTTTAGACGGTGGGAGTTTTACTCCAAATGGTACCACACACATTTGCATAAGTCGAGTCGCAATTGAATTGCATTTAAATTGTATTGATTTCTGTTTGAATTGTTAAGATGATGAGATGTTTGTTGTGATGTGATGATGAGATGTTATTGTGATGTATTGATATTACAACTGTGAATTGAGTATGTTGTCATAATTGATTATTGACATGATTTCCGTTTTGTAAGTTGTTTCGTGATGATAGTTGTTGTAAGATGTTATGTGATGAGAAGTGGTGATATATGTATGATCTTTACCATGCTTTGAATATTATCATACATTTCTTTATAATGAATGATATCTCACCCCCTTTTGTTTGAATGTTACCCTTTGTTGGTAACGTGCAGGTAACGACGTGGAGTAGCCGTTTACCTTATAGCTTGAGTCGGTGTGTCTATGCTCTGATACGTAGCACTCCGGGGACGTTTATTTATTTTGATTTTGTCGTTATGCCTTGTTGGATTTTGTTGTTGTTCTCTTTATTCTGATACATGTTGGATATTGTTGCCATGTTGGCAAGGATGTTATAATTTGAATTATGCTGGTATTGAATTCCGCTGCGATGTTATGAGATTGTTTGGGTTTAAATGACTATTGGATTATGATTTTCCTCCGTTATACATGTTATGTATCTTTATGTATGAGCATGATTTGTAATGTTGATGTAGATGAATATGTGACGCCTCAAATGTGGTGTTTGTTTTTGATTTTTTTCACTCTGATTTTCCTATTATATGGCGGGGTAGATTTGAGGTGTTACAATAGTGTTATCAGAGCATATCGGTCTGTCCGGCCAAGTGTCATGTCGTAGTGTAGTCTAACAATCGTGTATTTTTATTTTGTATTAATTGCTTTTGTGTTGTAGTGAAGAGTTGAGATGGTTGGAAGGAATGATGCTGCAATTGCTGCTGCTTTGGAAGTAATGCCTCAAGCTTTGGAACATCAGCCAAATGTTGGTGAGAATGCTGCTTCTCGCAATTTGGCTACCTTCTAAAGGGAGAATCCACCTATTTTCAGGGGAACTCATGATCCTGATTGCGTATTGACATGGCTAAAGGAGATTGAGAGAATCTTCTGTGTGATAGATTATACTCCAGATCAGAAGGTTCGGTATGGGACTCTGTTGCACCCAAAAATTTGCCCTCTTTATTCGAGCCATAAGTTATCCATGACGTTTATTTCGTCATTCAAAAATTGAAGAAAATCAATAAGAAGTTCTGGTGGTTTTAAAGAAGCGCAATGTGAAAAATGGTTTAAACAGTGGAAATACGAGAAAATTCACAAATCTTATTCTGAAGGTGGTATGAGCGGAGTTCTCGCGTGGGCCCCGACTGTTTCGACGATATCTACAACTTTTGTGTTCGGCTCAGAAGCCAGTTCTTTGAGGAAGATCGTCAAATTTACAAATTACTTGAGATTTTGCCGTGAAAAATGGTGCTGAATGTAGGGTTTCGTGTCTCGGAAAATTCATATCTCACAATCTGCTCGTCGGATTCGCTCGAAAATTTAACTGGAGATCCGTACCATCATTACCAAGATTTCATATGTTCGGACCGAAGGCCAATTATGCACTGAAAACTGCCAGCATTTTGAGGAACGTCGTAGTCTTTCAGTAAAAAGTGCATTTTCGGGTATGTCGCGCCAAGTTTGAAAATTCATAACTTCTTCGATTTTTATCGTATGAAGTCCATTCCGGAGGCTTTTTCTCAGAAATTTTGTTAGCTTCGATTCTTCGTCACACATGCTTGTTCAGATTTTGAGCCGAAGATGGAGTTTTATCGAGTTCTTTGAGCGGTACGCACAAAATTCTGCACAGTCGCGCCTGATGAATCGACGTTTCTCGTAATTCAAACGGGCGTATTTTCTTCATCGCTTATCAGATTGAGACGATTCTCGCGGCTACGAGTCACGAACTTGGTCATCTTCACAATGACATTGGTTTTGTTCCGGAATTCAGAGCCGAACCGAGTTTCCTTAAAAACGAGCCAAAAAGAGACAATTAAGGGCGTTTTGGACATTTCACCACTCACGCTATATAAGTTATTTTCCTTCACATTCTCTCATAATTTCAATTCTCCCAAAAATTCTAAAAACACTTTCTCTCATTTCTCTCAATTTTCTTGGATCAAAACCACAAAAACTCACAAAACTTTCATCAATCTTCATCAATTCAAGATCAAATCTCAAGAACAAATGAAGATCAAAGCAAGAATGAAGACCATCCTTCCTCATTGATCATCAATTGAAGTTTGAAGACCTCTCTTTCAACACTCTTGCGCGCCTCACTCCCTCCCTAGATCTCTCGGATTCGCGTTCGTGTTCGTATTGTGTCCGCGTCGTGTTCGTGTTCATTCGGTCTTGATCTCTTTGTTTGATCCGGTAAATTCACTATAAATCTTGTTAGATCATTGATTTTGTTGCTTGATCCGAATTAATATGATAATTGATGATGATGTTTGATTGTCGATGGATGATTTTTGATAATTGATGATAATAATTGCTGGTTGTTTGAATGATTCATGTTGATCTTGCTTAATTGATTCAAATGTGAGAATAGTGTTGATAGTTGTTGATGATATATTGATAATGCTCTATGAATTAAATATATGCACACAAAGTGTTTGATGATTTGATTAGGAGAGGTTTGATGATTTGATAATATTGTTGTGTTGTGGATTTGAAATGTTAATGATGCTGAATTTTTGTGAAAGAACTTGTGAATGTCAATTGTTGCATATGATGCTTGATTCTAACTTGCTGCTCATGAATTTTGGTGATTGTGTGATCAATGTGTTGTTGATTAGATGTTGTGAATGCTGGATTTTGCAAGTAGAACTTGTTGCCAAGAGTTGTTGTTGTTGAATGTGGATAATTGTTCAAAATTCTTGAATGTGACAATGATGCTAGTTGTTGTGTGTCATACCCCAATTTTTGACCTAAGATACCACCTCATATCATTTGCATATGCATCATTTGCATCTCTAACAAATTGCATAGCTTGTGTTTGCTACTTGTGACTCAGCAGGATTTAAACAAGAAATCACTCATCAGTACAAGTAACAATCAATTAGGATTTTGTTCTCCCTTCATCTCAAATGAATCATCTTCATCAACAATCAACATTTGGTCCTCAGAGATTCATTTCAACAAGCTCAAAGGCTCTGAACCAACCAAATTAGGGTTTTGACTGAAGATAGCATACTCCTGACTTTTGTTCAATGACTTGGGACATGACCTCAAGACCCCAAGTACATCATTTGGGCCTAATCTATTGGCTCAAGACATCTCCTACACAAGGATTGATCAACAGTGAAATTTCAAATCATCAAATTAGGGTTTTGAACTATCAGGGACTGAAATCAGGGATCACATTTGGGAAACCCTAAAAATCCCCAGGGAGTCAATCAAAGGTTTCAATCATCTTCAAATAATCCCTATGACAATATCCAATGAAAATTGTGTCTCAATTCAAGATCCACAGTCATCAATTTCATCAGGTCGACAATTAGGGTTTTTGACCTAATTCACTGAACAACTGACTTTTTTATCAGAACATGGTGCCACAACTCAAACCATGGCTAAATGTATTCCAATAACTCAATATGATCCATTCATACCACTCATTTGATGAGGATAGCTTGATTCATTTGAAATCTCCAGAAACGCGATTAGTCTGAAAAAGTCAACTGCACAAGATCACCATTGACTTTTGGGGAATTTTGGTCAACCATGACTTTTGAAGTTTTGAATCATCAATATATGATATATGAAGTCATTTGATCAAGAAAAATCAAGAAAATCAATCAAGAATCAAAAAGTCAAAAGTTTGACTTTTCATACTTAGAAAATTTTCTAAGTGTTTTTCAATGGTTTTTTCCAAACTTTGAAAGGGAATAACTCAAAATTTCACCTACAAACTGAAAAAAACTTCCAACATGAAAGTTGTAGATTTTGATCCAATGAACAACTTTGTCACATATAATTTTTTTTCAAAAGATCAACCATTTAAGAGATATGGAGCTTCAAAGTTGGTATCTTTTGAAAATTTCACTTAAAACCTCATTTTCTTCAAAGTTCATGGATCTTTTTCACCCATTTCCTTAAAGGTCTTGAAGAAACTTTCAACTAGGGTTTTGAAGTATGTAACATGAGCTTTCCAAAATGTCCAAGAGCATGAAAAAATATGGAGTGTAGCTATGGCTTTGAATTTTGCCATTAGTGACCATTTCACTTGAAATTTCAAGTCATTTTGCCAAAGTTATGAACTATCTTACCAAATAATGCAAGTGATGACACACCAATGCAATAATTAGAAGATATTTTCTGGTTTAGGATCAGATAGGAAAGAGATAAGAAGCTTAGAGAAATAACCATGGTTGAGTCAGTTTTAACCATATGCATTTAATGGCAAGATTCCTTTCTATCTCCAAATGCCAAATCACCATTCTTTGGGCAACTTGCAAAGTTCTGAGTTCAGAACTCTTGGCCTATAAATAGAGGTTCAAATCACTTCCAAAATCACACCAAAAACCTCACAAATTATAGGTTTTCTCTTTCTTTCTTGAATTGCAAGTCTCTTAAGTTTCAAAGAGGTAAAATTCTCAACCTCCAAACCCTTGAAGCTATGGCCAAAGTGATGATTCTAGCAAACCATAAACATCATATGGGATGTGTTTGAATCACTCATACACCCCAAAACACCTCAAATCTCAAAATCACTACCTCACTTCCATATTTGCATATATTGAACCTTATCATGCCAAAATCCATACCAAGCCATATCTGTCCAAACTATCACTTCTAACATCATCCATATACTTCATATGAACTGTTCCAACCATCATCCATGATCTGAAACATCAAAATCAACTAGCTCGATCCTCACTTGAGCTATACTGCAGATCAGGTACCACAGGGTGATCAAGAGGTTTCCAGTTGGTTCCAAGCCTTCAAACATGTTGCCTAAGGTCCATTGAAGCTGTCCAGATTGAGCAACAACATCTGTAACACCTCCAGGCACGATTTCAATTTCCAGTTTGGCCGTTTTTGAAGGTAAGTGCTATCAACTTCAAACTCATACATACATGCATCATAAATGGAAAATTGAGTTGCTATCTTGTTTCTGCACTATCACTGATCATTAACCCTCAATCAATTTCATAATTCATCAATCATACACGATTTCATGTTCAAATTCAGAATTAGGGTTCTTCGTGTTCATCACAAAATTGATCACCTTAGAACAAAAATAAATGAAATCAAAGGCCACCATCATGATCCTTGTGAAAAACCGAGTGGAATAGACCCTTTACTTGATCAAAACAACACAGATTTGGAGATTTTCAAAAATCAGTTAGGGTTGTGTTCTTGGCGCGTTTTTTGGTTTAAACAATTCAAATATTGGTTTTAAAATATATTAAACTGAAGGCGTGTGTATTACAAGCCACAAGCGTGGCTCAGTTGGTCCATGTTTTGGTTGGTGAGAGAGAGGGCGTGGGTTCAACACCCCTAGGGACCAAAACCATTTTTTTGCAACTATTTTTCTTTCATTTTTTAACAAACTTCACCCAATTAATTTAACCAATCAAAATTCATTATTTTCACTTCATTTTTTGCACACTCTTTGTTTAATATACATATTTTATGAATACCAAAAAATCATCAAAAAATATTTATTTAATACATTTTTAAATAGGGTTAAAATGACATGTTTTTAGGTATTTTTAAATACTTTAAATATTGTTTTATTTGATTTTTTCGAACATAATCACTTGTAAATATTTTTTGTGATCAAACCCTAATCACTTAGGTCTTAATTAAGCATTAAAACTTGTTTTAACTTAATTAAAGTTGATTTCTTTTAAATTCAAAATCGTTTTAAAACAAGCGATCACGATTCTTTTCAAAACGATAACCATTTCTTTTTGATTTTTCTTTTCAAAAGAACTATTGATTAAATCTTTTTTTTGATTGATCAATTGATTTTCAAAACGAAGTGGGGCCTCTCGAATATTAGAGAGTGTAAGTCCCATTTCTTTTCTTTTTGTACAGTTTTTTTCAAAACAATAAAACTTCTTCAAAATAAAACTTTTTCAAACAGTTTTCAAATCATTTTCAAAACAACAAAACTTCAACAAAACAACTTTCAAACTGTTTTCAAAACGACGAAACCTCGCGTCTGTAAATAAACAATCAACCATGTTTTATGTAAATACCATGGGCCTCCACGTAGGTATAAGTCCCATTCCTGTACATGAAATTAGGTATTTCATTGTACACACACCTTTTTGTACATACCTCGATCAGTTTGATTTTTAACTTTGAATAACTAATCAAAAATGAAGGTTTTCTTTAAATCTTCCCAAAAATACCATGGGCCTCCATGTAGGTATAAGTCCCAAGCCCCTTGTAAATACCTGTTTACATAGCTTTGAATAAACTCAAGTGGGTCTCTCCCCGAGTATAAGTCCCGAGCCCCGTGTATACAAATGGATCATGCTTACAGGTATATTTCCTTCATAAACTCCATTATATACACACATTTTGTCATATGTATGTATAACTGTTCATATTTGTTCATGTACTTGTTCATATTTGTTCGTACTTGTTCATGTTTGTGATTGTGTTATATATATGCTTGTTCAACTTAGTACAACACTAGGTTCCCCATAGCCTCCTATTGGGCTTCGTGCAAAGAATCTCCCTAGTTTAGGTTAGGACATAGAGTATGGTTTCCCGGTGAAATCGCTCTAAGAGCTCAAACCAACTATACCATGCCTCCTCTTGGGCTTTGTACAAACGACTTGTCCCTCCCATAGCCTCCTCTTGGGCTTACAATGCAAGGACCCTGGATTGTCCCTCCCATAGCCTCCTCTTGGGCTTACAATGCAAGGACCCTCGAATAGCCTCCTCTTGGGCTTCGTACAAGGACCCACGGGCTTCTTATAAGCATCCCCAATATCCAAATCAAATACCCTAGGAGATTAGACATTTATCATCTCTATGATAGGAGTATCTCTTCTATATCATCACAAACAATCAATCAATCAAATAACTCTTTTTGCCACAAGGCTGGCTAATCAATCAAACTTTTTTTGCCACCATACTGGCTGATTAATCAAAGTTTTTGTCACAAGGCTGACTTCATTGAAACTTTTGCCACAAGGCTGGCTGATTAATCAAAACTTTTTGTCACAAGGCTGACTTCATTGAAAGTTTTTGCCACAAGGCTGGCTAAAAAGCATCTTTATCATTCTAAGCACCATAAGTGGCATGGCCCAGGGCTTATAATGAAAAGATTTTCAAACAACAATCAAACAGATGTATGTGATGATATAGATTAGATACATCGAAAATTGAGATGACATTTGTCTCTTTTCCTTTGCTTCCACTAGCATAAGTGGGAACTACGATTGCTCTGACTTTCTCAACATCCCTTTGAGAATACGTAGGCACAAGGTCGTATCCTTGGCGAGCAAAACTTCTCCCTCAAACCATTCAAACCTTAGCACCCGTAGACCCGAGCTACAGATGCTCTGATTCCCTCTAAGGGATATGTATGCAGAGGATCGCGATGATCTTTGCGAGCATAATCAAACAAACACCTTAGGTCCCACCTATTTCACAAAAACCTCTCAATAACATGGAATGAAAAACATAGAAAAGAAACCTATAGAGTACTATAGATACGTTGGGTGCTAATACCTTCCCTTCGTATAACCAACCCTCTTACCCAAAGATCTCTCCCCCCACTTTTAAGGTTATTGCAACTTTTTTCCTTTTCCTACTTTGGAAACAATAAAAAGTTTGGTCGGAACAAAAGAAAAATCATTTTTTTGAGCACTCGAGCCCAAAGAAGGCATCAGGTGTCTCATCCCGAAAAAGATACGATTTTTCCCCGCGACATTGTGATGCTTAATTTCAATTTGAATCCAATATCCATGAATGTTGATGTGCATTGAGACTTGAATGTAAAGTTGTTTGAGGTTGACATTGTTGTTTCTATCTTTGAACGTGAATTTGATGCTTTGTGCCTACTTAAAAATCATGTTTTATGCTTAAGTTCTATCTTGCAACTGATGTGCTACTTTGAGCCAATTGCCATGAGCCATTTCTTGGTGTTTATGTGTGATTTCTATGAGTTGTTGGGGTTGTTTTAAAGGTAACATAATGCAGAATTTTCTTGGCTTTGTATTTGTGTTGCATTTCATTATTTTCAACTCATGAAAACATAGTTTTTTTGAAGGATTTTTGTCTAAACTTTGTTGTGTTGAGTGTTTGTTAATTCTAAGTGATAGTAGAGCTTTCTTGTGTGTTTATAAATGTCTCTAAGTGCTGGAACTTGCTGCTATACCATGCTATTTGCTTTCTTTCCGAATGTTTCCATAACGCGCGGTGTGTCGGCTTTACTTCAAAATGTCATAACTCTTGAACCGTGTTGAATTTTTGCGAATGTGAATAATGTTTCTTGAGTAGAATAATGTTTTCGGAGCTGTTTGAACAGTTTATTTTCGGTTTCGACCGAATTTTTTTTACCGTTTTTGCTACTGTCCCGTTTCGAAAGTCGTGCCTCCGGGCCGATTTAATAAATTATGACCGAATATTTGAGTTCTTTGGCACGTTTCTAGCTTACCATAAAATTTTGGCTTAATTCTGACGAGTTTAGTTTTCACCGTTTTTACCCGGTTTCGCCGTTTCGGTGTATCGTTGTGCATGTAAATACTTGTGTTGGCTTCCGTAGTTATAGTGTACATATTTGATTTGCTTTTGAATACTATCTCATGTTTCTTCTTGTTTGCTTTCGTTATGTTTTCACTTTCTATTCCGTTATCCATTTCCGGTTTAGCTTATAATTCAATAACGCAATTCCGATTGCGGTGTCTTGTTATCTCTAACGTGTGTGCTAGTATGCAAGGAAACGTGGAGGCTCTGATCGATACCCGCTCTCGTGTTCTGCTTTATTTGCGGGACACGACATTTATCCTCTCTCTAATTCGCGTTTCTACACGCATCCTTTATCATTATGCTTGCTTGTCCGGATTTCTGTCTCCCTTGCAGATAGGTGTATGATATTTGTTGTGCCCGATGCACACGTTGGCGCGTGGTTTACTTTCATCGCGCCGACTCTTGATTGCTTATGCGGAGTTTAATCGGAGTGCTGACATGTTTGCTGTTGCTTTTGCTAGCTTGCTCGCGGGATCTCTAGTTTTCTTTCTCTCTTCGCTTTAGTTTACGGATCATCATCCGTTTGGTATTGATTTCGTTTCATTTTATTTCTCTCGCACTTTATTGCATTCTCGCATCATCCTTTAACATGAGAAGTAAGACCTAGACATGCATCTGGCCAAGTCCTCGAAAGAGGCTATATTTTTGTCGGTGTGTTTATATTTGTGCTTTGCGGCAGGGAGTCACAGTGTAATAATTCCTATATGGCATTCCGTTAAGTCCTCATGGAAGGCACACGGAAAGGGTTAGCAATCAACCCCTACCTAGTCTCATCGAGTCCGTTCGGTATGCGCACGCTACGCGTCGCTCGCTTCCGAACATGCACAAGATCTTGTTATCGAGTATGTTAGGAAAAGGGTTCATGCAGCCGGACCCCCGCCTTTCCTATAGCTCGCGTCGTTCGACGTTGATGCTCGGTGTACGCACGCACCGTTTTCCTTTACGATCCGTGACAGCTTGGTTGCTGAGAGGGACTCGCTCCTCTTGTCTATGGCCCGATCATTTTCACGAGGTCTGATGCTTGGTTGACTTGGGTTGAGTTGCTCCCCTTGGCTATGGCGGGACCGCTTTTCTACCATTCGGTTAGTACCATTGGTTTGTTTGCTTTACGAGCGAAGCTCTTTTGTGTGATATTCTTGTGTGTTGCTTTCGCCTTTTCCCCGTAGGTTGCTAGCTTAGTTTAGACTTGTACCCTTTGTATGATAACATTAGGTAGCAAGCTTTCCCCTTTAGCTTAGGTCTTCCTCATGCATTCTTTAAAACACAAACCACACTCTTTGATTTTCTTTTTCTTAAGAGCTTGTTATTTCCGCTCCATTCCCAAGCGTAAGACTCCAAAGGTCGAGCAGCGGAGTGCGAATGTAACTCGTTCACCTAAAAAACACAAAACAAACAGAAACTAGTTAGCCGAGCTATGGTAGCTCTGATTCTGCAAAACAGATACGTAGGCAGCGGGGTAGGGCCCGTGCGAGCACAATCCTTTCTTTTCCCTACATTCTGCATTCATTTTAGTCCATATTAGCATAGATTTGTTACACACCCATAGATTTAGACACATGCGTGGATACATCGAGTACGATGGGCGCGAGGGGTGCTAACACCTTCCCCTCGCGTAACCGACTCCCTTACCCTTTTTCTCTGGTCGTGAGACCGTTGTTTTGTTTTGTGGTTTGCTGGCATTCCCTTCCTTTTCAGGATAAATATGTTAGTGGCGACTATGTTATTTTTGCGGTAGCGACAGACTCATATGCTAGCAGTCGAGGCTGATGATTGGTGGCAAGAGACTCATCAAAGGTTGGAAGCTAATGGTGAGAAGATCACTTGGGTTGTGTTCCGTATGGAGTTCTTGAGGAAGTAATTTCATGAGGATATCCGTGCCAAGAAGGAAATCGAATTTCTTGAGTTGAAGCAAGGTAATAAGTCGGTTGTAGAGTATGCTGCTAAGTTTGGTGAGTTAGATAAGTTTTACCAACACTATGATGGACCAACGGGTGAATTTTCGAAGTGTATCAAGTTTGAGAATGGATTGCACCCAGAAATCAAGAAGGCGATTAGTTACTAGAAGATTCGTGTCTTTGCTGATTTGGTTGATAGTTGTCGGATTTATAAGGACGACAACAATGCTCATTATCGGGTTATTAGTGAGAAGAGGGGCAAGAGTCAACAAGGCCGTGGCAAGCCTTATGAAGCCCTAGTTGGCAAAGGGAAGCAGAAAGCTACTGAGGGCAAGAGGACTAGTGAGGGAGATGCACTTGCTGGTATTACGTGCTTCAAGTGTGGCAAGGCTGGCCATAAGAGCAATGTGTGTACTGCTGATGCCATGAGGTGTTACCGTTGTTGTGAGATTGAACATACGGCACCTGCTTGCAAGCATAAGCAAATGGTTTGTTTTAATTGTGGTGAAGAAGGACACATTGGAAGCAAGTGTCAGAAGCCCAAGAAGGAGCAAGCTAGTAGAAAGGTGTTCGCCTTGACGGGAACACAGAACTCTAGTGAGGATGCACTCATCAGAGGTACATGTTTCATTAATAGCATTCCTTTGATTACTATTATTGATATTGGTGCTACATATTGTTTTATCTCTGCTGATTGTGTTGAAAGATTGAGTCTTGTGTTGTCTGCTATGAACAGAGAGATGGTTGTCGATACTCCGGCTAAGGGATCAGTGACTACTTCTCTTGTGTGTTTAAAGTATCCCGTGTCGATTTTTGACAGAGACTTTGTTGTTGATTTTGTTTGCTTGCCATTGAGAGGTTTGGATGTAATCTTGGGTATGAACTGGTTAGAGCATAACCATGTTCATATTAATTGCTATGACAAGTCTGTGAGGTTTTCTTCTCATGAAGAGGGAGGTGTGGAGTTGTTGTCGGCTAGACAGTTGCGCATGTTGATGAATGAATAAGTGCAAGTGTTTTCTTTGGTGGCATCAATGTCTGTTGAGAATCAAGATATTATAGAAGAGTTGAGGGTGGTGCGTGAATTTCCTGAAGTTTTCCCCGATGAAATTCTTGATGTACCGCCTGAGAGAGAAGTTGAGTTCTCTATTGATCTTGTACCTGGTACTAGACCCGTGTCTATGGAACCGTACATGATTTCCGCATCAGAGTTGTCTGAATTAAAGAAGCAATTGGAAGAATTGCTTGAGAAGAAGTTTGTAAGACCTAATGTGTCTCCATGGGGAGCTCCAGTGTTGTTAGTCAAGAAGAAGGATGGAAGTATGAGACTTTGTATTGATTATCGTCAATTGAATAAGGTGACAATCAAGAACAAGTATCTACTTCCAAGAATTGATGATTTGATGGATCAGTTGGTTGGTGCTCAGGTGTTTAGCAAGATTGATTTGAGGCCGGGTTACCACCAGATTAAAGTAAAAGATGAGGATATGCACAAGATGGCTTTTAGGACACGTTATGGACATTATGAGTATTCCATGATGTCCTTCGGTGTTACTAATGCGCCGGGAGTATTTATGGAGTACATGAATCGTATTTTTCATGAGTATTTGGATCGGTTTGTGGTGGTGTTCATTGATGATATTTTGATTTACTCTAAATCAGAATCAGATCATGCTGAGCATTTGAAGTTGGTATTGCAAGTCTTGAAAGAAAAGAAGTTGTATCCTAAGTTGTCCAAGTGTGAGTTCTGGTTGAAACAAGTTAGCTTTCTTGGTCATGTCATTTCTGGTGATTGCATTGTTGTGGATCCGTCTAAAGTTGATGCCGTGTTGAGATGGGAAACTCCTAAGTCGGCTACTGAGATTCGAAGCTTTTTGGGGCTAGCCGGTTATTATAGAAGGTTCATTGAAGGATTCTCGAAGTTGGCACTTCCGTTGACGAAGTTGACGTGCAAGGGTAAGGCTTTTGTGTGGGATCTTCAATGCGAAGAGAGTTTTACCGAGTTGAAGAAGAGATTGACGCCGACACCGATTTTGATATTGCCTAATCCAAAAGAATCATATGTGGTCTATTGTGATGCTTCTAAGATGGGTTTAGGAGGTGTGCTTATGTAAAATGACAAAGTTGTTGCTTTTGCGTCAAGACAGTTGAGAGTTCATGAGAAGAATTATCCTATGCATGATTTAGAACTTGCTGCTGTCGTGTTTGTGTTGAAGATTTGGAGGCATTATCTTTATGGTTCTAGATTTGAAGTGTTTAGTGACCATAAGAGCTTGAAGTATTTCTTTGATCAGAAGGAATTGAATATGAGGCAACAAAGGTGGTTAGAGTTGTTCAAGGACTATGATTTCAGTTTGAATTATCATCCAGGAAAAGCTAATGTTGTGGCCGATGCTTTGAGTCGAAAGACGTTGCATATGTCGGTTATGATGGTTAAGGAGTTGGAATTGATTGAGCAATTCAGAGATATGAGTTTGGTATGTGAAGTGACACCTAACAATGTTAGATTGGGTATGTTGAAGATTAATAATGATTTTCTGGATAGTATCAGAGAAGCTTAGAAGTTAGATGTGAAATTGGTCGATTCTATGGTGGGAATCAATCAAGTTGAGAGTGATGACTTTAAGTTGGATGCACATGATGTATTGAGATTTTGTAATCGGATTTGTATTCCTGATGATGTGGGTTTGAAGAGAGCGATTCTTGAAGAAGGTCACAAAAGTAATTTGAGTATTCATCTAGGAGCTACAAATATGTACCAAGATTTGAAGAATTTGTTTTGGTGGCCTAGAATGAAGCGTGACATAGCTCAGTTTGTGTACGCATGTTTGACTTGTCAGAAGTCTAAAGTTGAACATCAAAATCCTGCAGGATTAATGCAACCGTTAGAAGTTCCGGAATGGAAATAGGATAGCATTTCTATGAATTTTGTGACGAGTTTACCGAATACCGTGAGAGGACATGATTCAATTTGGATGATTGTTGATAGGCTTACGAAGTCGGCTCATTTTATACCTATTAGCATCACTTATCCAGTTTCTAAGTTGGCGGAGATTTATATCCGTGTGATTGTTAAACTGCATGGTGTTTCTTTGTGTATTGTTTCGGATAGAGATCCGAGATTCACTTCAGATTTTTAGAAAAGTTTGCAAGAGGCATTGGGTTCTAAGTTGAGGTTGAGTTCGGCATATCATCCTCAGACAAATGGTCAGACGGAGAGGACGATCCAGTCTTTGAAGGATTTGTTGAGAGCTTGTGTTCTTGAGGAGGGAGGTACGTGGGATACTTATCTTCCATTGATCGAGTTCACTTACAATAATAGTTATCATTCTAGTATTGGAATGGCGCCTTTTCAAAGCATTGTATGGTCGGAGATGTAGGACTCCGTTGTGTTGGCATGAATCTGGTGATAGTGTAGTGCTTGGACCTGAGATTGTTCGAGAGACTACCAAGAAGGTTAAGTTGATTTGAGAGAAGATGAAGACTTCTTAGAGTAGGCATAAGAGTTACACCAGTGACCGGTGTGGGGAGAGCATTGAAGTCGAAGAAGCTCACTCTTTGTTTTATTGGACCGTATCAAATTTCAGAGAAGGTTGGAAATGTGGCGTATAGAGTGGCGTTACCGCCAATTTTTTTGAATTTGAATGACATGTTTCATGTGTCGCAACTTCGGAAGTATATTTCAGATCCTTCTCATGTGATTCATATGGACGATGTGCGAGTACGGGATAATCTCACGGTGGAGACTATGCCGATAAGGATTGAGGATTACGAGATGAAGACGCTTAGAGGAAAAGAGATTGCTTTGGTGAAGGTAGTTTGGTCGGAAGCTACCGGAGAGAGTTTGACGTGGGAATTGGAAAGTAAGATGCGAGAGTCGTATGCTGAGTTGTTTGATTGAGATAATTTGCGAGGACGAAAATATTCTAAGTGGGGGAGAGTTGTAACAATTGTTTTATTTGCGTATTTATTTAATTACGTGTTATGTGAATTATATGGTAAATATGTGTTAATTATGTGCTTATGTGATAATTGTGTTATTTATTGAGTATTATTAGTAAATAGTATAAGTTAGTAAGGTTATTAGTTATTGGGCCTAAGTTAGTATTAGTAATTGAGTGGTGCTAATTAGAGCCCATTAGCAATTTAGAAGTTAGTAAGAGTTTTAACAAAAACAAGGGTTTTGGAGAAATAGAAGTTAGAATCTCATTTGGTGAAAAATTGGGAAAAGAAGAGAAAGAAGAGAAGAGTGAAGAGAAGAGGAGAATCCAAGATTGAAGCTAGAGTTGTCTTCAATCCAAAACCTAAGGTAAGGGTGGAATTCTTTCATGCTAAAGGGATGTATGATGATGTTTAGGGTGGGTTAGATTGTATGTAGGAACCATGGATTGCATGTTGTAGAAACTTAGGGTTCTTGATGAATCTCAATGAATTTTTGGTTGAAAACATGTTTTGATTGATGATTGATGATGAATGATGTTAGATGTTGTGATTATATGTGTCTAGTTACTATTTGGAATGAGTTTTGGGTGGTGGGTGTGTGATTTCGCAGTTCTGTGTTTGCTGTTATTTTTCTGCATAATCGCACGTCCGCCAAGCGGCCTCGGCTAGCTAAGCGGATATTGAGTAGAAATTGAAAAATAAAAGAGCTTGCTAAGCGGAGCTGGTCCGCTAAGTGGAGCTCGATTTTGGTTCGCTTCTGTTTTTAGCTAGTAGAAGCGCGCTTCAAGCCGGGTTATTGAAAATTGAACTTCATTAAGCGCACTAGAGGGTTGCTAAGCGGACCCTGCCGTGCAAAACTTTTTGTAAGTTTAAAATGATGTATCTTTTGATCTGTAACTCCTTTTTAAGTGTCGTTTGAACCTTCGTGATGCTTTAATTGATGTCTTTCTAATGAATATAATTTGAAAACCTTTGGGAACCTTTTTGAAGCTTTCTTTAAATGAACTTGTTTGATATTGTGATTGTGGTTGTGAAGCGATGTATTGTTGTATGATGTTACAACATAGCGACATGATTGTGAAGTGATGAATTACTATGAAAGTAATGATGTTTAGTCGATGTTGGTGATATATTGTGAATGTCGTGTTTGTTTGGATGTTGCATTCATTGAGTCACATCCATTGCATAAAGAAACGGTTGCCTTAATGGCAAAAGAGACGGTGGCCTTAATGCAAATAGTGACGGTTTGCCCAATGGCAAATTTTGAGACGGTGGGAGTTTTACTTCAAATGGTACCACATGCATTTGCATAAGTTGAGTCGCAATTGAATTGCATTTAAATCACATTGAATTTTGTTTGAATTGCTAAGATGATGAGATATTTGTTGTGATGTGATGATGAGATGTTACTGTGATGTATTGATATTACAATTGTGAATTGAGTATGTTGTCATAATTGATTATTGACATGATTGCCGTTTTGTAAGTTGTTTAGTGATGATAGTTGTTGTAAGATGTTATGTGATGAGAAGTGGTGATATATGTATGATCTTTACCATGGTTTGAATATTATCATACATTTCTTTATAATAAATGATATCTCACCCCTTATGTTTGAGTGTTACCATTTGTTGGTAACGTGCAGGTAACGACGTGGAGTAGCCGTTTACCTTAAAGCTCGAGTCGGTGTGTCTATGCTCTGATACGTGGCACTCGGGGGACATTTATTTGTTTTGATTTTGTCGTTATGCCTTGTTGGATTTTGTTGTTGTTCTCTTTATTCTGAGACATGTTGGATATTGTTGCCATGTTGGCAAGGATGTTATGATTTGAATTATGCTGGTATTGAATTCCGCTGCGATGTTATGAGATTGTTTGGGTTTAAATGACTATTGGATTATGATTTTCCTCCGTTATACGTGTTATGTATCTTTATGTATGAGCATGATATGATGTTGATGTTGATGAATATGTGACGCCTCAAATGTGGTGTTTGGTTGAGTTTTTGCACTCTGATTTTCCTATTATATGGCAGGGTAGATTTGGGGTGTTACAGGCACCACATCAAATGAATGACCAAACAATTAGAGAGCTATAATTAGGGGTGTTCAAAACCAAACCAACCCAATAGAAAACCGCAAACCAAACCAAATCGAAACCGCAAAAAATCGCATTTGGTTCGGATTTGTTTGGGCCATCTTTTAAAAAAACCGCACGGTTTAGTTCGGTTTGCGGTTTGTATTTTGTAAACCAAACAAAACCAAATTAAACCGCAATATGTTACAACTTAACTTTTACTTAAATCACATCCAACCCAAACTTCAAACTATTATACCTTAGCCTTATGATTACGAACAATTTTCTCATCCTTACATATGATTTCAGTCCCGATCTTCTCAAATCTTTAATAGCATTATTGCGTCTTCTTTGCCACATACATCTTCCCTCTTTTTCTCTAATCTCTACTCTTATATTATTTCTTTTTCACATTCTCATTTTTATGCAAATGTTCCCTATTTCAGTTTCGTTTTTATCGCACATCTTCTTCTCTAATCTCTCAACTCTTTTGTTTTTTCTTTTTCAACTTCACTAATATCTCGTCTCTTCTATTTTTTTTCATTATAATAATTTCTATGTTGTTTTATGCTATTATTTTATATTTATTATTCTACTTTTGTCTAATTTATTTTTTACATATTAAATGAAAAGTTGTTGTCAAAATATGATGAGTTTTGTTCTTATTTGATAGTGTATGAATGTATAAATACAAAGTTATATTGTCATCTATATGTGTATGTATGGCTCAATAAAATATTTATAAAAAATCGAACCAACCGAACCGAACTAAACCGCATTGGTTTGATTTGGTTCGGTTTTTTTCTAAAAGTCAACCGAACCGAACTAAACCGCACGATTTTTTCTCTTGCTGTTCGAATAATTTTTTCCGTCAAAACCGCACCACAAACACCCCTAGCTATAATGATAGTTCAAAAGTTGAGATTGATTATGATGAAATTGCAGGCGGGGAATGACGTGGAAATAAATTAGTAAGAACCTAACATAATTTCAGGAATTAGAAACTTTGATAAAACAGAAGAGAAATGCTAAGTGTACACCAAAAAGCTACACCTACACCTTATTCATATACCATTATACATACTCTTGTTTTTTTTTAATAATTTTTCTTTGTATTTTAATTTTGTGTAACACTAAAATGATTTGAAATATCTACGGTGTAAGCATGGTGTAAGCATTTTGAGTATAAGCATAGTAATGCTCAAAACAGAAATACTTGGCACTATATTCTATGTGGCTTGTTTCTTGGATGCTCCCCACACCAACAACTCAAGTAAAATAAAAACTCTTACTAATTAATTAACATAATTAACATTGGCGACGTTTATTTTTCTTGATAAAAAATGTTCGACTCAAACATCTGTGAGTATATAAGTATAATTAAATATATCTAAGAACCAAACTTAATAGTGTCCAAAAATGGCCGAGGGAAAAGGAAGAGTTTGTGTGACTGGAGGTACAGGTTTTGTTGGTTCATGGATCATCAAGAGTCTTCTTGAAAATGGTTACTCTGTTAATACCACTATTAGACCTAATCCAGGTAAATTAATTTACCCTTTTTTATTTTCACCAAAAGAAATTTCTATTTATTTATCTATATTATGTGTGTTTGGTTTGTTGAATATGGGAAGAATCAAAACTAATTTCAACTTCAAATTTTTGTTTATCTGGACCAAGTTTTATTCTTTAGTATTATGTTTGTATGATGGAGTTGACTTATGCTCCCTTGTTGTGATGCAGTTTTTGGCTTATATAACTTTATCACGAAAACGGTCACGACAAAAGAATATCGAAAGATGTCGATATTGATCGTATCGATTTATTGTTTTTGTGATAAATAATAAATTATAATTAATTCACATTGCGGCGACTGCAATCAGCGTCACGATAGTTATATACAATTTGTTCAAACAAATGTTTATTATTTTGGTATGTTTTTTACATTAGCAGAACGTAAGAGGGACCTAAGCTTCCTCACAAACCTTCCCGGTGCATCCGAAAGGCTACATTTCTTCAACGCGGATCTAAGCAATCCAGAAAGTTTCACCGCGGCAGTTGAAGGATGCGTTGGGATATTTCACACGGCATCACCGATTGACTTCGCCGTGAGTGAACCTGAAGAAATAGTGACAAAAAGAACTGTTGATGGAGCATTAGGAATTTTAAAAGCATGTGTAAACTCAAAGACAGTGAAGAGATTCATCTACACTTCAAGTGGCTCCGCTGTTTCATTCAGCGGCAAAGAGAAAGAAGTGTTGGATGAGAGTGATTGGAGTGATGTTGATTTGCTTAGAACTGTTAAACCATTTGGTTGGTCTTATGCAGTTTCAAAGACTCTAGCAGAAAAAGCAGTGCTTGAATTCGGCGAACAAAATGGGATTGACGTTGTTACTTTGATTCTTCCTTTTATTGTTGGTCCTTTCATTTGTCCTAAACTTCCTGATTCTATCGACAAAGCTCTTGTTTTGGTCTTAGGTATGAGTTTTCTATGAATTACGGACATCAAAAACACAATACAGACACTAACACAGACACATCTTTTTTCTGAGGTGTATGTGTTATTTAACAAAATAATTTGAATTTTTGAGATGTGAAGGTAAAAAGGAACAAATTGTTGTGACACGTTTTCACATGGTACATGTGGATGATGTTGCTAGAGCACATGTATATCTCCTTGAGAATCATGTTCCTGGAGGAAGATACAATTGTTCACCATTCATTGTAACTATTGAAGAAATGTCTCAATTTTTTTCAGCCAAATATCCAGAATTTCAAATACTATCAGAAGAGTGAGTTCTATTAGTTAAAATGTTTCATTACAAATGTGACATGTTTTTTGATTATGGTATAGCTAATGTTCTATATCTGTTTTTGTTTTGTTCTTTTAGTGAATTGAAGGAAGTTAAAGGTGCAAGGTTACCACATTTGAACTCGAAGAAACTCGCGGAGGCTGGTTTCGAATTTAAGTATAGCGTTGATGATATGTTCGACGACGCGATTCAATGTTGCAAGGAAAAAGGCTATCTCTAAGTGTTGTGTATGGAAGTTCATGGTGCAATATGTTGTAGTTATGAAGTTGAGAAAATAATGAAATGTCTAAGATCAATGATGATAGTTACGGAGAAACAGTACAATAAGTATAAAACTATTTTGTAACCTTCATCTGCCTTGTATACACATGCTGTATTGTAAGTATGTTGATATTTTTTCATAAATGTATACATACTGTATGTTATATACCCATTCTAAAAAGAATATAACGCAAATAATCCCAAGACACACACAATCATATATCTTTTCAAAATCCACCTTCACCACTAAACACTCCTTATTGAACATTTTAGCATAATCCAACAAATAACCAACAAACAAACGGTCTTTTCAAAGCTCTTATTTCTGCTGAATCAAATAACCAACAAACGGTCTTTTCAATCTTGCTACTATTCCCCAACATATAAAATCTTGTTTGCATGCACAATGTTGCAGTAAGAAGAAAATTACAACATATCAATATGTCCACGTGCTTCAAGAGGCCTCACAGCCTTATTTACCTGTCCATGTTGAAAATTTGTCTGACTATATATATCAATTGCTCATTGTGATGTTACGAATCCACATAATATTAGGTTGGCATTCTTAGAGTTAGTGGTGGATCATTATGTGTTTGTGGTCCTATCCTTTTATATGTTGAAATTAATGACTTGTCCATTATGCTACCCCATTTTTTTCCCGATTTTTAAGGGGCGAGGCTAAACGGGACGGACATACCTATTTGCCACTCCTAACTACCTATAAATGTAATTATAATTTTAATCTTGATACACTACCGACACTTGTGGAGTTATATTCAATCACTTAAATTTTTTAAAGAAAATTTCTTTATTCACCCCACGAAAACCCCAAGATGCCCCTGCTTCGGAGATGTATCTCCGAAGTATTTTTTTTTCTAAATTTTTCCAGACTTCGGAAATGCACTTTCGAAAAAATCTTAAAAATTGGGATTTTGATTAATTCGGAAATGCAGAAAAAACAAAAAAAATTTAAAAATCCCAAAAATTAAAATTTTGGGATATTAATTAATCCACATATCATAAATTTGATATAATTTATGAGTAATGAATAATAATAATTATATATTTCGATATAATTTATGAGTTATGAATAATAATTATTATATATTTCTATTCTGATTCATATTTTAAAATTTAAAATAATTTTAATTACAAAAAATTTAAAATAATTCCGATTATTAAAATGTAGTTATGAATAATTTCAATTTATGTTTCTACGGTTGATAATAATATTGAAAGAGATCAAGACTAATGATAATAATAATAATAATAATAATAATAATAATAATAATAATAATAATAATAATAATAATAATAATAATAATAATAATAATAAAATTTATTTTTCATAATGAATTATGATAAAAGAAAATATTTTTCATAATTAAAAATGAATTATAATTTTTTATTTAGTTTAAAAAAATTAAAAAAAGATTTTGTCTTAATTTTATTTAATGAATAAATTTTATATTTAATTCTATATAATTCAAAATTTACTTATGAAATTAAAATGTTTTTAATTTATATAAGTTAGTAAAATAATTTTTAACTTTAAAATTATTTAGGAAATTTTGATTCACCTTGATTTTATTGATTTACCTTGATTTATTATTTATATTGATTCATCTTGATTTTAATTTTTTAATAATTATTGAATTCTTTCGGAAGTGTATATCCGAAACATTCCAAGACCAATTTGGTCTTGAAATATTTCGGATATGCATCTCCGAAGACACTCGTCTCCCAAAAAGAGGTGTTTTTGGAAATGCATCTCCGAAAACACTTTTTTTTCGTGTTTTCGGAAGTGTATATTCGAAATAAGACAAATTTTGAAAAAAAAAAAACGTTTCGGAAATGCATTTCCGAAGTTAGGGGTATTTTAGATTTTTCGCCAGAAGTGACCAAGAACACATGGGGCAGATAAAGAAATTTCTTTTTTAAATTATAAATCAACATCATTGTGACATTTTCATGATTATTATTTCTTTCAATATTTTAATTAAATCATGCTCCATTTTAATATTATATATGCATATATAATTTTATTCATTAACTACTAAATGAAATTTCAACTTTCAGTTTGTAAGTATATGTTTTTGGACAAAGATGAAAGAAGACGCATGAGAAATTAAAGGGGGTGTCGAGTCAACATCATGAATAAATATTGCTTGAATACACCACAAAAATTGTATGGACCTCAGGTCCCTACATGACCTTATGATAATAATAAATCAGTGAATGTAGCTAGTACATTTGTATGTGACCATTAACATTCATACAGAAGTAACAAAAGTGTGATAATGGCAGAAGGAAAAGGAAGAGTTTGTGTTACAGGAGGCACAGGTTTTATTGGTTCATGGATTATTAAGAGACTACTTGAAGATGGTTACACTGTTAATACCACTGTTAGATCTAGTCCAGGTATATGGTTACAAGAGATTTTTGTTTTGTTAGTTGTTATTATTAATATTATGTTCTTTATTTTATTATGTAAATGGCAGCGCAAAACAAAGATGTTAGCTTCCTCACAAACCTTCCAGGTGCATCTCAAAAGCTAAAAATTTTCAATGCTGATCTTAGCGATCCAGAAAGTTTTAATGCAGCAATTGAAGGGTGTGTTGGAATATTTCACACTGCTACTCCGGTTGATTTTGAAGTGAACGAACCGGAAGAAATAGTGACAAAAAGAACCATTGATGGAGCTTTAGGAATTCTAAAAGCATGCAAAAATTCAAAGACACTGAAGAGAGTTGTTTACACTTCAAGTGCTTCAGCTGTTTCTTATCATGACAAAGAAGAAGATGTATTAGATGAAAGTTATTGGAGTGATGTGAATATTCTAAGAAATTTGAAGCCATTTTCTTGGTCATATGCAGTTTCTAAGACATTAACTGAGAAAGCTGTTCTTGAATTTGGAGAAGAACATGGGTTGGATATTGTCACTATTGTGCCAACTTTTGTTATTGGACCCTTCATTTGCTCTAAGCTTCCCAGCTCAATTAATGGTTCACTGCCTTTCTTATTTGGTAAGTGTTTCTTTAATGATAATATTTTCTAGTCTCTACAGTCTGGATCATTTGATTGCACTCATACATCAAAGTTATTAGCACATTTGTCTATTGGTTCATATTTTCCATTCAATAAAATTTTGAATATAAATTCAAAATTTCAAATATATGATATTTGTACTTGCTAAAATACCATATTCAGGGATACAAGATCTCTTCATGTAATGGTGGTAAGAGATATCTTATGTTTTTCCTCGAATATTTGTCTATCCTTTGAACCTTTGAAATTGGAGGTTGAGACACTTATATAGATCCATAGCCTATTGTAGTGACATTTGCTATCATCCCACTATTTAAATGGTGGGATAAAGAAACTCTTTCCCCCACTTATGAAAATACAGTTTTCCTCTATTATCCACATTCCTTGACCATTATTCCACATGTGGTAAGTGGACATGTCATGGACGGTGGACCTAAGCTCTATCGGGTGGCTCCCTGTACCCTTTGGGAGACTATAACCCTTCGTGAGTCCCTGTTTATTTCGGGCGACTAACCCACTTTGGGCGCATAAACTCTTTCCTTCCCATGGCTCAATTATTCTTAAGGCTACTTTGTCATAGACCATCCTTTATTCAGGACTTTATAAAATATCCCAGTTAATAGTCCTTGAATTACAAGGACTTGGAAAAGACAACGTGATTTAACTCTAGAGTATAACCATCTTGAGATTCTGAGAATTCCTCTAGTGAAGCATGTGGTGAGTCCCTCTAGTGAAACACAGGGTGAGTTCCTCAAGGAAAGAATAAGGTGAGTCTCTCAAGCGAAGCATGTGGGGAGTCTCTCAAGCATGAGCTAGGGAAACACGTTTAACATTCCTCCAATTTTCTTATACATAAATGATGGTATCTACCTCTGAAAAATGAATTTCAATATTTCAACAAATACATATTGATTATTCAAAACCTCATGAAAATGGATGTTTTGTAAGTATATGACTTTTTCTTTAAATACTTTAATTTTTCTTCAAATACTTTTTCTTTAGATTTTGAATAAAAGAAAATTAAGACATGAATGATGAATTTAGGTGACGTTGACAAGAATCCATTTGGCATGTCTCGTTTTCATATGGTGCATGTCGATGATGTGGCACGAGCACATATATTTTTACTTGAACATTCTAATCCAAGAGGGAGATATAATTGCTCAGCATTCACTGCATCTGTTGGCGACATAATTGACATTATTTCTTCAAAGTATCCTGAAATTCAAATTTCAAAATCCAAGTGAGTTCTACATATGAAGATCTTCACCATAAAATTTAAATTTATGTGATCTTTCTTTCACCGTTACTAATATTATTATTCAATATATTTTCTTCTTTTATAGAGTGCTTATGGGAGCTAAAGGTCCTAATCCTCCATGCTTAACATCAAAGAAACTCATGGATATTGGATTCGAATACAAGTACAGTATTGAGAAAATGATTGAGGATACTATTGAATGTTGCAATGAAAAGGGTTATCTTTGATCCATGAAATTAACTAGATTAATGATGATAGTAAATGAATAAATAATATGTCACTACTTAATACTTGAGTTATTTGCTACCTAGACACATAAATGTGTAAACTTTATTATTCTATTGCAATATGAAAGGTTAAATGCAAAAGGAACTATATTGATACAAAATTAATAAGGGTTTCATGTTCTACTGTATTTGTATCATGTTGATGGCTATCAAAGGAAATGTCGATTTGTGTTTCTTTCCAAAACTAAAATTCAAGTAATGGACGAAGCCTTGGCAGTTAGTTTTTGGGGTAACTTAGAGGTAAACATGCCAGCTAAAGGAGCAGAAGGTTTTTTCAGGAGCTCTGCTCATGCTCTAGAAGATAGTCCTTTTTTTAGTTTCGTTGGTGATGGGTACCGCGGTTCGAGTGTTGATTGGAATAATCATGTTGATTTTTTTTTGTGAACATTTTTTACTCTAGTTACATTGCTAAGAATAGACTGTTGTGGGAGAAACTAATTTCCTTGAAAAGGCGTTGGGTCAATAAGGATTGATGTATATGTTAGAACAAGATTTGTTCTGATCAATATTCTTAGTTTTGATGATAACAAGGATATGAATTTTGTGTGAGATAATGTGGTACTCTAATACACTGCAATTTCCATTTCAGGAAATATATAAAGAGTATGCACAAATCAGCGCTCAGAAGCTTTGTCTCAGAAGGTTCAGCATGGAACATCAGAACATGGTCTGGCAAGACATCAGAAGATGGTCAAGGCAGAATCAGAACATGGGTCTATGAAAGCATCAGAAGAACTTGAGATCAGAAGCAGAAGCACTGAAGTTCTCATGGTATCACGCTCAGAAGCACTTCAAGGTCAGAAGACAAGAAAATGCTATGCACCAAGCTGTTTGACTCTGATGATATTCAAATATTATATTCACAAACATCAGATCAGAAGAAAGTACAAGTGGCAGGCTACGCTGACTGACAAAAGGAACGTTGGAAGCTATTAAAGGTAACGTCAGTAGACACAGCGTGAACAAGGCTCGAGGTAGTTGACAAAAGCGTGAAACATTAAATGCAATACTGTACGGAATACGCAAAGCATTAAATGCGCCCAACGGTCATCTTCTCAAACGCCTATAAATATGAAGTTCTGATGTGAAGCAAGGTTGACGATTTGCTGACAATTAACTTGCTGAAACGCTGTTCAAATTCAAAGCTCAGAAACTTCATCTTCATCAAAGCTCACTACATTGCTGTTGTAATATATTAGTGAGATTAAGCTCAAACGTTAAGAGAAATATCACTGTTGTGATTATAGCTTTTCAGAAGCATTTGTAATACTCTTAGAATTGATTACATTAATTTGTAAGTAACTAGAGTGATCAAGTGTTGATCAGGATACTCTAGGAAGTCTTAGCTTGTGTCTAAGTAGTTCTAATTAGAGTGATCACGTGGTGGTCAGGATACTCTAAGAAAGTCTTAGCTTGTGTCTAAGCATTTGTTCCTGGAGTGATCAGGTTGTGATCAGGATACTCTAGAAGACTTAGTCGCGGACTAAGTGGAAAACCATTGTAATCTGTTGCGATTAGTGGATTAAATCCTCAGGTGAGGTAAATCACTCCGTGGGGGTGGACTGGAGTAGTTTAGTTAACAACGAACCAGGATAAAAATAGCTGTGCATATTATTTTTATCGTTCAAGTTTTTAGACTACACTTATTCAAACCCCCCCTTTCTAAGTGTTTTTCTATCCTTCAATTGGCATCAGAGCGCCGGTTCTAAGGTGCAAGCACTTAACCGTGTTTAGAAAAGATTCAGGAAGAGAAAAACGCTTCAGTAAAAGATGGCTGGTGAATCTCAATCAAATCCAACTGCATCTACATCTGGCTCTGCTGAGCAATACAATGGTAACAATGGTTATACTAGACCACCAATATTCGATGGTGAAAACTTTGAATATTGGAAAGATATACTGGAAAGTTACTTTCTTGGTCTGGATGCTGATCTATGGGATCTTCTGTTGGATGATTACAAACATCCTGTTAAAGCTACTGGTGTAAGGCTCACGAGAAGCGAAATGACTGATGATCAAAAGAAAGATTTCAAAAATCATCACAAATGCAGGACTGTTTTGCTGAATGCTATCTCTCATGCTGAGTATGAGAAGATATCTAACAGGGAAACGACCCATGACATATATGAGTCCTTGAAAATGACTCATGAAGGAAATGCTCAAGTCAAGGAGACTAAAGCTCTTGCTCTAATCCAGAAATATGAAGCCTTCAAGATGGAGGATGATGAAGATATTAAGAAGATGTTCTCAAGATTTCAAACTCTAACTGCTGGATTGAGAGTTCTGGATAAAGGCTACACCAAGGCTGATCATGTAAAGAAGATTATCAGAAGCTTACCCAGAAGATGGGGTCCAATGGTAACAGCATTTGTAACGCCCCGAATTTAATTAATTAGTTAATTAAATTATTTAAGAATTTAATCATTGGATTTAATCGAAGTTCGAGGATCAATCGGAATTGTCGGTATTATTTTGGGAAGCGTATTTGGATTATTAAGTTAAAGTTGGATTTTATTCGGTTAGTCGGAGAATTAATAAAGTTGATTTCGTTGAAGAAATAATATTATTATTAATATTGGACTATTTGTATTTAATTCGAATTTTATCGACGAAGTCGGAATTATTTTATTAAGTTGGCATGGTAATTAATCGGATTAATTTGGTGAAATAAAGTTGAAGTGTTATTTTATTAATGAGCTTAAAAATAACTTTGGATTTAATTTGAGTTGTTGTGAAGTAAGGAGGGGGTATGTAACTTAGGCCCAATTATGTTGGATTTAGAATTGGAAGAAGGAAGAACTATCATAACACAAAGAGGAATAGGGTTTGGAGGAGAGGTGAAGAAGAGAGCCATGGCGGAAGAGAAAAGCTAGAGGAAGTCCAATTTTCGCAGCAAGTTTCTGCAGTGAGACACCTTAGTAAAACGGACGTTTCTCCCAATCCAACCGTTGGATCGTCGCGGTTCTTGGACACAACGTTCCAGACTCGTAGAGGTAACTTCTGACCGGAGCGATTTTCGTTTTGATGATTTTAAGTCCGTCTGACAAAGCAATTTCCGAACAGGTTTTTGTTGCGTCTCTGCACGTTGTTAGAAAAGGTTTTCGGAGAAAAGATGGAAGCGGCGGCATAAGCTATGGCAACCGGGAGAGTAGAGAAATCTCATATCCAAGGTAAGGGTGGGGTTCTAGCTCTATAAACAGGATTATGATGAATGATATGTGAGGGTTATGGTTGTATGATTGCCTCTGTTTCGTGTGTTGTGATTGTATTGTTGAATGTTGAAATTGATTGACGTCGGTGAATAAGGTTATAAAAGTTCAATCAATGGTGGTGGAAAATTAACCTATGGTTTATAATTATTATTATTGAGGAATTAGTTGCAGAAAATTGCTATATGTTGTCAGTAGAGTATTTTTTTTTGGCACTTTAGAGTTGTAGAGATTATTATAGAATTATTTAGAGTTCTTGGAAACTCTGTCGAGTTATAATTATTAATTATTAAAAATTTTCGCGAGTTAAGAGTATAGAATAAGTTAATAAAAATATTTTGTTAGAGTGTTGAATGAGTATGAAATTATTATGACGTTGTTGTATATTAGTTGTTTCGTGCATTATGTTGAATACGATGGGCTGCTATTTTCTTTGAGATTTATCAGTGATGTGTATGTTGCTATATTTTGTTGTTTTATGCGAAGTTGCAGGATGTTTCAGTGACAATATTTACCACTAATTATTGGTAAATGAATTGGTGATATAGGCTTATGCCTGGCGACGAGGATTTGTTGTTTATGTTGTATGTTGTGTGATGTGCATTATCGAGTTGCATACATTGCATATTTTGGCGACGGCCTGGATTGGCAAATTAGCGACGAAGGCTTATGCCTTGATGCCTCTGTTTAACTGGCAATTGGCGATGGGGGCTGAAGCCCTGGGTACCACATGCATATGCACAGTTGTGTCTCATTTGAAGTGACATGAGTTGATTTTTGTGATGTGAAGTGATTTATAGTTTTATGACTGTGAAGTGATAACTTTGTATGATTTAATCCTAATATATTATTTATCATACGCTTGTTTATATTGTTGGATATCTCACCCCTTCTGAATGATGTTTCCCTACCATGGGAAATGGACAGGTACTCAAGATAGCGGTGGGAGTTTGAAGTGATTTTATGAAGTCTTTAGTTGCTGTTAGTTCGAGTTGGGTCTTGCTCTGATACGTAGTACTCGGGGGGATGAACGATTGTCTTTTAATTGTTGTTATAACTATAAGTTGTTAACTTTTAAGTGGAATTTATGAAGTAATATGATGTTGGTGAAGTTGTTTTAGTTTAATAAAAATATTATGCAAAGTGAAGTTGAATAATTGATATTATTATTATTAATAAAAGTTGTTTTTATTTTTTAAAAGAGTAAACAGGTTTTATCGGTTCATCCGACTTATGTGCTATGTATCTATGATATATGTGATTAAGTTGTTTGTTGTTTTACGTTGAATGTGACATCCCAATTGTATGTTGAATTTCCGCACTCTGATTTTATTAAATATTCGTTGGGTAGATTTGGGGTGTTACAGCATTCAAGATTGCCAAGAATCTGAATGAAGTTTCTTTGGAAGAGCTTATCACTGCCTTGAGAAGCCATGAAATTGAGCTGGACGCAAACGAGTCTCAGAAGAAAGGTAAGTCTATTGCATTAAAATCTAATATTAAAAAATGCACTAACGCTTTTCAGGCTAGAGAAGAAGATCCTGAAGAATCAGAATCTGAAGAAGAAGATGAACTATCCATGATCTCCAGAAGGGTGAACCAACTCTGGAAGAGCAAGCGAAGGAAGTTCAGAGGCTTCAGAATTTCAAAGAGATTTGAACGTGGAGAATCTTCTGGTGACAGAAGATCTGACAAGAAGAAGGCTGTCTGCTATGAGTGCAATGAGCCTGGACATTACAAGAACGAGTGTCCAAAACTTCAGAAGGAGAATCCCAAGAAGAAGTTTCATAAGAAGAAAGGTCTTATGGAAACATGGGATGATTCTGAATCAGAATCAGAATCAGACTCTGAAGGAGAGCAAGCCAACTTTGCGCTGATGGCTACAGAAGATGATGGATCAGAATCTACATCAGAATCAGATTTTGAAGAGGTATTTTCTGAACTATCTAGAGAAGAGTTAGTTTCCAGTTTAACAGAACTTCTGGAACTCAAGGCTCATCTTAGTATCAAATACAAAAAGCTGAAAAAGCAGTTTGAATTTGAAACTAAGAAGCTGGAATTGGAAAATTCTGAACTGAAGGAAAAAGTTTTAAATCTATCCAAAGATAGTGGATCTCCTTCTGAAACAGAAAAATCCATTCCTAGCATGAATCATATTCTGAAAGAATATGACTCGAGCTTCAGAAAGTTCTTATCTAGAAGTATTGGCAGAAGTCATCTTGCTTCTATGATATATGGTGTTTCTGGAAACAGAAGGTTTGGTTTTGGCTATGAGGGTGATACCTCACATAAATTTGAACCTATTGATGATCTGAAGATCACATACATGCCATTGTATGATCAGTTCAAATATGGCCATACACATGATATTAGGCTCACTTCACATGCACAAAGTTTTCACATAACACACACCAAGAAGCATGTGACACATCCTAAGAAATATCATGCTGACAAACCTAAAGAATATCATGCTGTTCCTCCTGTTAAATATTTTGCTAAACCCAAGTTCAATCAGAACTTGAGGAGAACTAACAAGAAAGGACCCAAGAAATTGTGGGTACCTAAGGAGAAGATAATTTCTGTTGCAGATATCCTTGGCGGCAAAGAGGACAGAAAGCAAAATGTCATGGTACCTGGACTCTGGGTGCTCGCGACACATGACGGGAAGAAGGTCTACATTCCAAGACCTGGTGCTTAAACCAGGTGGAGAAGTCAAGTTTGGAGGAGATCAGAAGGGCAAAATCATTGGCTCTGGAACCATAAGTCTTGGTAACTCTCCTTCCATAACTAATGTACTTCTTGTAGAAGGATTAACGCATAACTTATTGTCCATTAGTCAATTAAGTGACAATGGTTATGATATAATCTTCAATCAAAAGTCTTGCAAGGCTGTAAGTCAGAAGGATGGCTCAATCCTATTTACAGGCAAGAGGAAGAACAACATTTATAAGATTGATCTTTCTGATCTTGAGAAGCAGAAGGTGACTTGTCTTATGTCTGTTTCTGAAGAGCAATGGGTCTGGCACAGAAGATTAGGACATGCTAGTTTGAGAAAGATTTCTCAGATTAACAAACTAAATCTGGTCAGAGGACTCCCCAATCTGAAATTCAAATCAGATGCTCTTTGTGAAGCATGTCAGAAGGGCAAGTTCTCCAGACCTGCATTCAAGTCTAAGAATGTTGTTTCTACCTCAAGGCCGTTAGAACTCTTGCACATTGATCTGTTTGGCCCAGTCAAAACAACATCTGTCAGAGGGAAGAAATATGGATTAGTCATCGTTGATGATTATAGCCGCTGGACTTGGGTAAAGTTCTTGAAACACAAGGATGAGTCTCATTCAGTGTTCTTTGAATTCTGCACTCAGATCCAATCTGAGAAGGAGTGCAAGATCATAAAGGTCAGAAGTGATCATGGTGGTGAATTTGAGAACAAATTCTTTGAGGAGTTCTTCAAAGAAAATGGTATTGCCCATGATTTCTCTTGTCCTAGAACTCCACAGTAAAATGGAGTTGTAGAGCGAAAGAATAGGACTCTACAAGAAATGGCCAGAACCATGATCAATGAAACCAATATGGCTAAGCATTTCTGGGCAGAAGCAATAAACACTGCGTGTTATATTCAGAATAGAATCTCTATAAGACCTATTCTAAATAAGACTCCTTATGAATTGTGGAAGAACAGAAAGCCCAACATTTCTTATTTCCATCCTTTTAGATGTGTATGTTTTATTCTGAATACTAAAGATCATCTTGGTAAGTTTGATTCCAAAGCACAAAAATCTTTCCTTCTTGGATATTCTGAACGCTCTAAAGGCTACAGAGTATACAATACTGAAACATTGATTGTAGAAGAATCAATCAATATCAGGTTTGATGATAAGCTTGGTCTTGAAAAACCAAAGCAGTTTGAGAATTTTGCAGATTTTGATATTGATATATCATAAGTTGAAGAATCAAGAAGCAAAGCTGCAGAAGCTGGCAGTCTCAGAAGCAATGGATCAGAAGATCAAGTTGCTGCATCTTTAGAGAATCTTAGGATTTCTGAAGAACCAACTATCAGAAGATCACCTAGACTTGCCTCAGCTCATTCAGAAGATGTGATCCTTGGAAAGAAAGATGATCCCATCAGAACAAGGGCATTCCTTAAGAATAATGCAGAATGTCAATTAGGTCTTGTTTCTTTGATCGAGCCAACTTCTGTTGATCAAGCTCTAGAAGATCCAGACTGGATAATTGCCATGCAAGAAGAACTAAATCAGTTTATAAGGAATGATGTATGGGACTTGGTTCCTAGACCAAAAGGATTTAACATCATCGGTACTAAGTGGGTTTTCAGAAACAAGCTAAGTGAGAAAGGTGAAGTGGTAAGAAACAAAGCCAGACCGGTTGCTCAGGGTTATAGTCAGCAAGAAGGGATTGATTATACAGAAACCTTTGCACCAGTGGCCAGGTTAGAATCTATTCGTCTATTAATTTCTTTTGCCACTCAACACAACATCACTCTTTATCAGATGGATGTCAAGAGTGCCTTCTTAAATGGTTATATAGATGAAGAAGTTTATGTTCACCAACCTCCTAGTTTTGAAGACTCCATGTCTCCAAATCATGTTTTCAAATTAAAGAAATCATTATACGGATTGAAACAAGCTCCCAGAGCTTGGTATGAACGTTTGAGTTCTTTCCTTCTGGAAAATGATTTCAGTAGAGGAAAAGTGGACACTACTCTCTTTTGTAAAACATTTAAAAAGGATATTTTAATTTGTCAAATATATGTTGATGATATTATCTTTGGAACATCTAATGCTACACTTGGAAAGGAGTTTGCTGAGTCTATGCAGGCTGAATTTGAAATGAGCATGATGGGAGAACTCAAGTATTTCCTTGGGATTCAAATCAACCAAACTTCCGATGGAACCTATGTTCATCAAACGAAGTATGTGAAAGAACTTCTGAAGAAGTTTAATCTTTCTGAAAGCAAAGAAGCCAAAACTCCTATGCATCCAACTTGTGTACTGGGTAAGGATGAGGTAAGTAAGAAGGTAGATCAGAAGTTGTACAGAGGTATGATTGGATCTCTTCTATATCTAACTGCTTCTAGACCTGACATTCTCTTTAGTGTTTGTTTGTGTGCTCGATTCCAATCAGATCCAAGAGAATCTCATTTAACAGCGGTTAAGAGAATTCTAAGGTATCTGAAAGGTACTACTAATGTTGGTTTAGTTTACAGAAGATCTAAAGATTACAACTTAGTAGGATTCTGTGATGCTGACTATGCTGGAGATAGAATAGAAAGAAAGAGCACTTCTGGAAGTTGTCAATTTCTTGGAAGTCATCTGATCTCATGGTACAGCAAGAAACAAGCTACTATTGCCCTCTCAACAACAGAAGCAGAATATGTTGCTGCTGCTGGTTGTAGCACACAAATGCTCTGGATGAGAAGTCAGCTGGAAGATTATCAGATATATGAGAGTAACATTCCTATTTTCTGTGATAATACTTCTGCTATATGTTTATCTAAGAATCCTATTTTACATTCAAAAGCTAAACATATTGAGATTAAACATCATTTCATAAGGGACTATGTTCAGAAGGGTGTTATATCTTTAAACTTTGTGGATACAGACCATCAATGGGCTGATATCTTTACAAAACCCCTTGCTGAAGATAGGTTTAAGTTCATTCTGAAGAATATCAGTATGGATTTATGCCCAGAATGAGAAGATGAGAAGATCTTATGTATGAGTATCTTCTGAAATGAAATTGGATTTTTTTAAAGAAGTTCTGATTGAAATCAATTAGAAATTGTGATTCAGTTATTACTAACGTTTCATTGTCTAAGTTGATTCAGAATCTCTTTAAAAGCAAAACAGCTGTAACTGGCTATCCAGATGGTAAACACGTGTTCACTATTTCTGGACAAGCGTGCGTGCAGTTGAGGGGACGTCTACTTAGGTAACTGTGCAAATCTCGTCTTTTGTCATTATTATCTCTCCTCACGTCACGTAACATTAAATGCTATCCATCATTTACTCTTTTTCAGTTTTCTTTTTATACTCTTCAAACGTTTCTTTTCCCTCTTATATTTCTCTCACTTTGCATTCAGTTTCTTTTTCGTTCTCTCTCTTTGCATTCATATCATAAACCCTAGCAGTTTTCAATATCTGCAACTTCATCATGAATCCATCGTCAAGCTCTGGAAATCAAGAAACTGATCGAAAACAAAAGAGAAAGGCAACTGATGAACCAGAAATCAAACCAAAAAGAGTTAAAACCTACTATGACCCTCTCAAGGTGAATCCCTTTGAAGCCATGATGTCTGGTAACTATTCTAGACGTCTGTATCAACCCCTTGATAGTATCCCTGAATCACCACCCTCTTCACATTCTTCCACCACCTCTTCCTCCTCATTCATCCTTTCGGAACCACCTTCTTCACCATCTGATATCTCCTCTTCTTCAACCCATCCCTCAGATATTTCTTCATCTCTCTCACACCCTTTTCCCACCAGAACACCTAACCCCTACAGTGTTGTTTCTCCCGACTCCAGGTTCACTGTCAACCCTCCAACCCCTACCACTCAATCATTTTTGGAGCTTTTACATTCTGATGTAAATAGCTGGTTGGAGATTCTGGGTGCTGCTCACCTTAACCATCTGGATGAGTATGCTACATGCAACCTTTGGGATACCTTTCGTCAGGATTTTCTGGTTAGGGCTACAGACATTCAGAGAAGGATCATGTCTGAAGCACCTGGTGTTCGTGGTCTTCGGTTGGAAGTTGGTGAAAGCAGCTATCACCATCTCATCAGGAACAGAAGAGTTCTTGAAGAGAGGATACCTGCAGATGAGTTGGAAGAAGAAAATCCCTGCAGAGACATCGTGGTGTGGAGACCATGGTATCCTGTGCTGACTGGAGATTTTCAGTGGCTGTTTAACTGGTTCAGAATGAACCCTTCTGAAAAAGCACCTCACATGGTCTTTCCAGTAGTGGTTTATCCTGCTGAAGTTGCTGGTCTTACTCCTCCAACAAACCTAGCAGCTATTCTTCAAGCGTTGGAAGTTGGAACTTCTGAGCTGCCTGAACCAGAATATGCTGAGGCTACTTCTGAGTCAGACTCAGATGTGGAGATGGAAGATGCACAAGCTGAAGACCTTCCAGAAGATCGCCCTGCTGAGATTGATGTCCCTTTTGGCAGAAATTCTGGTGCATCTTCTTCTGGTGAAACCTCAGCTCTGATGGAGACCTTGGAAGCTCTTCATCAGAATCAAGCTATGCTGGCTTCTCGTTTGGACGCGCAAGAAGCAGCCAATGCTGAGTTTCGCTCTTTCATGGCAAGGCAAGCTACAAGCACTGACGGGATTCATGATGTTCTGGCGCGGATTTTGCGTAGGCTAGGGTCTTAGTCCTTTGGTCTTTGTAGTTTTCTTTCCTTGTTGCATCTGTTTTCCTGCATTCCTCTTTTGTAATCCTTCTTGTTGAAATCAATGAAAAGTTATTTATGTTTCTTTCCTTTTGTCTCTTGCTTTACATCTGAATCTTTTATGTTTTTTGATGGTATGACAAAAAGGGGGAGAAATATATGATAAATGATCTGATTAATATTATCAGTTACCGAGTAAAAAGGCTCCACATTTACTAACAGAACTTGCAAAGTTCTATGTTTTTAAGTTGTGTTGTTGCAGGAATCAAAGATTCAAGATCAACATAAGAAGCAACAGAATGATCAGAAAAAGCTCTTGGATTCTTGAAGCAAGCTGAGTGCTAGGAAGCTTCAGAATCAGAAGCAAGAAGGAAGAATGATCAGAAATAGCTCTTGGATTCTTGAAGCAAGCTGAGTGCTAGGAAGCTTCAGAATCAGAAGCAAGAAGGAAGAATGATCAGAAATTCTGATAATAGAATATGATCCAAATCATTGTCTATTTGCTCTGATACACTGTCTATTGGATCTGATATATTCTATATGGCTTATATGGCTCTGATACATATTTTGTGTTCTGATACACATTTTATGTTCTAACTCATTCATGCTGACTTTTGTCGTTTAGTTTTGTTCTGTAACATTTCAGGATGTAGAGATGCTCTGATGATGCTCTGGTACATTCAATAATGTTCTGATACAATCTAGCATGAAGTGATGTAAGAAGAAATTCAAAGCTCTGAAGCTATCCGAGGGAAGTAGAAATCAGAAGCTGTGAATATTCTAAAGATCCAGAAAACTCAAGTTCTGAAGCTTTCCTAAATGGAAGCATGAATCAGAAGCTGTGAATGTTCTGAAGATCAAAGAAATTCAAGTTCTGAAGCTGTCCTAAATGGAAGCAGGAATCAGAAGCTGTGAATGTTCTGAAGATCAAAGAAATTCAAGTTCTGAAGCTGTCCTAAATGGAAGCAGGAATCAGAAGCTGTGAGTGTTCTAGGGATCTAAAGAAATTCAAGTTCTGAAGCTGTCCAATGGAAGCAGAAGTCAGAAGCTATGAATTATCAGAAGACAGAAGCTTATGTGATCGTCTCTACCGAAATAATCAGGGAAGTCTTTTATTATTAAAGTTCTTCGAGTATTTATTTCAGGGGGAGATTATTCATCTCAGGGGGAGATTGTTAATCTCAGGGGGAGACATATTCACATGCTTATGCTATAGCTGTGTAATTTGTCTTTAGCCGTCTGCTCTTTCTGATCGCAAATTCATATCATTTATATATGTTTTTGTCATCATCAAAAAGGGGGAGATTGTTAGAACAAGATTTGTTCTGATCAATATTCTTAGTTTTGATGATAACAAGGATATGAATTTTGTGTGAGATAATGTGGTACTCTAATACATTGCAATTTCCATTTCAGGAAATATATAAAGAGTATGCACAAATCAGCGCTCAGAAGCTTTGTCTCAGAAGGTTCAGCATGGAACATCAGAACATGGTCTGGCAAGACATCAGAAGATGGTCAAGGCAGAATCAGAACATGGGTCTATGAAAGCATCAGAAGAACTTGAGATCAGAAGCAGAAGCACTGAAGTTCTCATGGTATCACGCTCAGAAGCACTTCAAGGTCAGAAGACAAGAAAATGCTATGCACCAAGCTGTTTGACTCTGATGATATTCAAATATTATATTCACAAACATCAGATCAGAAGAAAGTACAAGTGGCAGGCTACGCTGACTGACAAAAGGAACGTTGGAAGCTATTAAAGGTAACGTCAGTAGACACAGCGTGAACAAGGCTCGAGGTAGTTGACAAAAGCGTGAAACATTAAATGCAATACTGTACGGAATACGCAAAGCATTAAATGCGCCCAACGGTCATCTTCTCAAACGCCTATAAATATGAAGTTCTGATGTGAAGCAAGGTTGACGATTTGCTAACAATTAACTTGCTGAAACGCTGTTCAAATTCAAAGCTCAGAAACTTCATCTTCATCAAAGCTCACTACATTGCTGTTGTAATATATTAGTGAGATTAAGCTCAAACGTTAAGAGAAATATCACTGTTGTGATTATAGCTTTTCAGAAGCATTTGTAATACTCTTAGAATTGATTACATTAATTTGTAAGTAACTAGAGTGATCAAGTGTTGATCAGGATACTCTAGGAAGTCTTAGCTTGTGTCTAAGCAGTTGTAATTAGAGTGATCACGTGGTGGTCAGGATACTCTAAGAAAGTCTTAGCTTGTGTCTAAGCATTTGTTCCTGGAGTGATCAGGTTGTGATCAGGATACTCTAGAAGACTTAGTCGCGGACTAAGTGGAAAACCATTGTAATCTGTTGCGATTAGTGGATTAAATCCTCAGGTGAGGTAAATCACTCCGTGGGGGTGGACTGGAGTAGTTTAGTTAACAACGAACCAAGATAAAAATAACTGTGCATATTATTTTTATCGTTCAAGTTTTTAGACTACACTTATTCAAACCCCCCCTTTCTAAGTGTTTTTCTATCCTTCAGTATAGGGGGGTTTTAATGCTATTAAGAGACCCGAGGAAATAAAAGGGAGGAGAGCTTGTACTAGGTTCAATGAAATCCAAGATTTCAATGATTTCATTGACTTTATTGTGTTTGGTGGATGTTCCAACAATATGGAGGACATTGACATGGATTAAAAGGAATGGAAGCTACTAGGTGCTAACAATCCTGAGTTCGAATCCTATTAGGTGCTAACAATCCTTGTGTTGGGCCAGTCCATACAGAGCTCTGCTCTAGCTTTAAACAGAGCCCTTGCTAGTGGACGGTGGGATTGATCCTCTTGGATTAGTCGGTCGCAAGGCCGGATACCAAGATTTCAAAAAAAAGAAGATGGAATGGAAGCTCAATGTCTAGAATTGGTAGATTTCTTTTAAGCGATGGTTTGATTGAGAGTTGGACAATTGCGGGGCATGAAACTGGAGATAGGGGCATTTCCAATCAATGCCCAATATGGTTGAAAGCTTATGTTCTGAATTGGCGTCCCAACCCGTTTAGAATGTTGAATTGTTGACTTCATCATCCCGAGTTCTTATATTTTGTGGAGAAATTAGATAGGATGGTGGAGTACAACATTCTTTAATTTGTGGGCGATATTATTTTTATGGGAGAAGGATCGCGGCGTAATTTGTGAGGTATAAAATCTTTGCTTAGTGGACTTGAGTTAGTTTTCGGTCTAAGCGTGAACTACTTTAAGAGTAAGGTGTATGGTGTCAATGTTCATAAAGATTTAATGACTTTGACTTCAAATTTTCCCTTTTGTACAATTGACGAAATTCTGTTCAAATTCATTGGTTTGCCGATAGGTTCTAACCATAGAAGACTTGCTTCATGGAGGCCTATTTTGAAATATCTTAAAAGGAGACCCTCTTCTTGGAAAGGAAGATTCTTTTCTTACGATGGAATGATTACTCTTATTAATTCGGTTCTAAGCAATTTACGAATTTATTTTATGTATTTCTTTAAGGCCCCAAAGAAAGTTCAGAAAGAAATAATATCTATTCGAAGGCATTTTTTGTGGAAAGGTTGTGTGGAGAAGAAAGGAATTTGTTGGGTTAGTTGAAGGTAATTGTGCAAACCAAAAAGGATAGGGCTTGGAATCAAAGACATATTGTTAGTTTAATGACAGAAAATAACAAATAGAGAGGCATATAAGTAGAGAAAACACTTATCTTAAAAGTAAATGAATTGATTTATTTGATCAATAGTAACACTACAATAAATAATGGAAAGGAAAACGGAAAGCTATCCCACATAACCAGGATTTTAGGGAATTGAATAATTAAACTAATTTGCTAATAAAGTATAACAACTACTACTAGCTTGCTCCTAAAGTATAGCAACCACTAATTGACTAGGTTGCTAAAAACTGAAACATAAAATAAAATAGTAATAAAAAATCTAGCAGTTACAAAAGCACGTGTTTAATACTCCTCCTTGCTTTATTAACTGCAAACTCCAATCAGTTTCCTTAGATATTCAAATTTGTTGATAGGTAATGGCTTTATAAACATCTCAGCCAGTTGATCTTCAGACTTGCAGTAAACTAAGTTTACTTATCCACTTTGCTGCATCTCTCTAAAAAAATAGAGCTTGATGTTGAAATGTTTAGTATTCCCGTGACATAGTGGATTGTTTGCAATAGCAATTCCATCCTGGTTGTCAACGAAAATTTCTGTTTTGTTCTTCTGCTGCAAAAATAATTCACATAAAATCTTCTTCAAGCATAAAGCTTGATTTACATCGGTTGTTGCTTCTATAAATTCAGACTTAGCGGTGGATCCACAATCTCTTGCTTCTTTGTGCACCATGAGAATACTTCTGTGCCTAGGCTGAAACAATATCCTCAAGTGCTCTTCATATCATCAATGGATTCAGCCCAATCACTATCAGAGAATCCAAACAACTTGAATTCTTGACACTTATCAAATTTGACTCCATAATCAATAGTGCCTTTAACATATCTCAATATTCTTTTTGCTGCTTGCAAATGAATTTCACTTGGACAGTGCATAAAATGAGACAAGAGATTTACCGTAAATAGAATGTCTGACCTTATTGTAGTGAGATACATTAGACATCCAATCAAGCTTCTGTAATATCCTTCATCAAATTTTTTTCAGCACCATCATCCTTGCTTAACTTCTCCTTTTGATTCATTGGTGTTCTAACAGATTTGCATTCCTCCATTTGAAATTTTTTCAAAATTTCCTTTGCATATTTTCTTTGACAAATTAACACTTCATTCTCACTTTATTTGATCTCAATTCCAAGAAAATGGATCATGAGACCAAGATCTCTCATTTCAAAAGCTTGCATGATTTCTTTCTTGAACTCGTCAACTAGCCTTGCGTCATCTCTTGTCACTAAAAGATCATAGAGGGAAACTATGAGAAAATTATTTCCCATATGTTTCATATAAAGAGTGGACTCGGATAAGATTTTTGCAAAGCCTATGATCAATAAGTGATCATTAATCTTGTTGTACCAAGCCCTTGGCTCTTGTTTGAGGCCATAGAGAGCCTTTTTTTAGAAGATATACTTTATCTTCTTCACCTTGCTTCACGAATCCTTCTGGCTGGTCTACGTATATTTCTTCATGTAGCTCTCTATTTAAGAAAGTTGATTTAACATCTATCTGAAATATTTTCCAGCCATTTTGCACAACAACTGCTAACACCAATCTAATTGTATCTAATTTGGACACAGGAGCAAAAGTGTCAGAATAATCAACACCAAAAATTTGTGCATACCCTTTAACCACGAGTTTGGCCTTGTGCTTGTTGATTGAGCAATCTGCATCAAGCTTTGTTCTGAAAACCCATTTAACTCCAATGAATTTTCTATTTTCATGTCTGTCAACCAGCTCCCATGTTTTGTTTTTCTGTATCATGGACATCTCCTCCTCCATTGTGATTTTCCATTTCTGGTCCTTTTGTGCTTCCTCGCAGCTAGCAGGTTCACAAACTGCTACATTACATCTTTGATAGATGTCAGATAACAGCCTTTTGCCTCTGACAGGAGGGTCGTCTTCTAATTCATCCTGCAAAAACTCTGTTGTTTGCTGTCCCATATGCTTATCATCAATGTTGCCAAATAGTTTAGTTGTTCTTTGTGAGTTCTCACAATTCCATTGTTGTTCTTCATTAAAGTGCACATCTCTAGTAATAGTCATCTTTCCGGTTTGAGGATGATACACTTTTTGGGCCTTTGAAATTGAACTGTAACCTACAAAGATGCCTGGAGTTGCCTTCTTGTTAAGTTTTTCACGCTTAGCCTGTGGAACATGTGCAAAACAAACATAACCAAACACTTTAAGAAAGGTTAGTGACGGCCTATACCCATAACAAGCCTCAAACGAAGTTTTATCCTTCAAAACATTAGTTGGAAGCTGATTTTGGAGAAAAACCGTTGTGTAAGCCGCCTCTCCCCAAAATGTTTTAGGCAACTCCTTCTCATGCAGCATGCATCTAGCCATCTCCATCACCGATCTATTTCTCCTTTAACTAACCCCATTATGCTCTGGAGTGTAAGGGGATATGAGTTGATGCTCAGTACCAGCTTCTTCATAAAATTGATTAAATTTTGTTGATGTATATTCTGTCCCATTGTCAGATCTTAAACATTGAATCTTACAGCCACTTTGAGTTTCCACCATTTTCTTGAACTTCATAAATACTCCAGCCACTTCATGCTTAAATTTCAAATAAAATATCCAACACATTCTTGTAAAATCATCTATGAAAAGAATGAAGTATAAACTACCTTTTAGTGACGGTGTTCTTTGGGGTCCTGCCACATCACTGTGAACAAGCTGCAACTTTTGAGAAGCTCTCCAAGTTGATTTGGGGAATGATTTTCTATTTTTAAACCAAATTGACAAGCATTACAATTTGGTAAATATCAGAAAGTATTGGTAGACCTTTTGACATGCCTTTTTTTTGCATGTTCAGCATTCTTTCAAGATGGCAATGGCCAAGTCTCTTGTGCCAGAGTTTTGTGGGTCTGACTTGAGTAAAATAGACCATTTGCTCCTCCTCTGTTGGATCCAATACCTCTCATTTTAACCCATAAAACTTCCCGGCCAACAATGTCGTAGATAAGCCATGTTGATTTTCAAAGGACACTTTAAATCCCTTTTTAATTAAGTGGCCTACACTTAGCAAGTTTTGGTCAATGTCAGGTTCATAAAGAACATCAGATATAATTTTGGTACCTGAACACGTTGAAATTGCAATGGTTCCTTTTACTTTTGCAGTAATATAGCCATCATTCCCTATTCTGACCTTTGAGACATTAATGGGCTCAATTCCTTGAATAGAGTCTTGTCATATGTCATGTGATTCGTACAACCACTATCAATCAACCAACATTCAGAATTTCTCCTCGTCGAATAGCATGTTGCAACAAAATATAATCTTCTTCATATTGCTCAACAACTTGGGCATTGGCTTTATGTTGCTGCTGAAATTTGCTCCTACAAATTACAAATTCATGTTCAAGTGATTGCATTTACTACACTCCACGTCTGGTCGTTTCCAACATTTGTATGGTGAGTGACCCAATTTTTTGCAGTGCTAAGGTGGGTAATTATTCTTTTTACTCCTACAATTGTTTTGGTTGTTTGCACTATTTTCGCTGCTTGATGGATGATTCTTCTTGACATGCTTCTTTCTACTGGTTTCCCCATAATGGTGTTTGGCTCGTAAAGCTCCTTTGACTGCACCATCTTGTCTCATCAACCTTCGCTGCTCTTGGGACTGCATAACACTTACAAGTTTCGCCAATGTGATCTTTGAAAGATCCTTAGTATTTTCCAATGGAGTAATATAAGCTTCACATTTTCAGGAGCAGTCACTAGTATTTTCTGAACTATTAGTCTTGAATCTGAAAGGTCAGAACCTAACAGCCTCACCTTGTTAACAATGTTAAGAGGTTTGTTTGCATACTCCTTGATTGTTTCATACTCCTTCATTTTATGCATCTCCTTGAGACATTAATGGGCTCAATTCCTTGAATAGAGTCTTTTCATATGTCATGTGGTTCGTACAACCACTATCAATCAACTAACATTCAGAATTTCTCCTCGTCGAATAGCATGTTGCAACAAAATATAATCTTCTTCATCTTGCTCAACAACTTTGGCATTGGCTTCATGTTGCTGCTGAAATTTGCTCCTACAAATTACAAATTCATGTTCAAGTGATTGCATTTACTAAACTCCGCGTCTGGTCATTTCCAACATTTGTATGGTGAGTGAGCCAATTTTTTGCAGTGCTAAGGTGGGTAATTATTCTTTTTACCCCTACAATTATTTTGGTTGTTTGCACTATTTTCGCTGCTTGATGGATGGTTCTTCTTGACATGCTTCTTTCTACTGGTTTCCCCATAATGGTGTTTGGCTCGTAAAGCTCCTTTGACAGCACCATCTTGTCTCATCGATCTTCGCTGCTCTTGGGACTGCATAACACTTACAAGTTTTGCCAATGTGATCTTTGAAAGATCCTTAGTATTTTCCAATGGAGTAATAGAAGCTTCACATTTTTCAGGAGCAGTCACTAGTATTTTCTGAACTATTAGTCTTGAATCTGAAAGGTCAGAACCTAACAACCTCACCTTGTTAAAAATATTAAGACGTTTGTTTGCATACTCCTTAATTGTTTCATACTCCTTCATTTTATGCATCTCAAATTCTCTAACCAGATTCATTGCTTGCATTCTCTTGATTCTTTCATCTCCTTCATATTCTTCCTTGAGGAAATTCCAGATCTCAAATGCCGATTTGATCGTCATGATTAGGTGAAAATGTCTTGTGAGACAGCAGCAAACAGAGTAGCTCTTGCCTTTGACTTTCTTGCTTTCTTCTCCTTGTAATTTTTTATCTGAGTCATAGTTGAATTGTTCGGTAAAGGAAGAACTTCATAGTCTTCCTCAACGGCTTCCCAAAGGTCATTTGCTTCTAGGTGAGCCTCCATTCTTGCTGCCCAGATGTGATAATTATCACGGTCAAAATCAGGCGGTGCTAGTTTTGTGTAAGGGTTTTTACTGGGTTCACTCACAGGTCCCTCTAAGAAGAAAGCTCTAGATACCAATTTGTTGATTTAATGGCAGAAAAAGAGAAAATATGTATGTTAAAAGGAAAGGAATTAATTAATTTGATTAGTAGTAACATTACAATAAATAATGGAAAGGAAAACTGAAAGTCATCCAACGTAACTAGGATTTTAGGGAATTGAATAACAACTACTACTAACTTGCTCCTAAAGTATAGCGACCACTAATTGACTTGGTTCTTAAAAACTGAAACAATAAAATAAAATAGTAATAAAAATCTAGCAATTACAAAATCACATGTTTAATACGTATAGTATTCAATTTAGTTGTCTTTAGCAGATGGACATGGCGTGTTTTGACTGAGAAAAAGGCGATTTGGAGAGGTATTCTCAAGCATAGATACGACAATTTGAAATCACTAATGCTCAGGAGAGTAATCCTTAGAGTGAATAAGAATGACTCTCTTTGATGGAGGGATCTTACCATGTTAGGGAGTCAAGAATCACCTAGGAGGGACTTGTTTAATAAAGGAACTATGTGTAAATTAGGTGCAAGAAATTCTAGTATGTTTTGGAAGCATAAATAGTTGGGAGCTTATTAAATAGAATATGTTTCTCCTTTGGCTTTCAAAGCTTTTGTTGCGAAATATGGTTTTGTGTAGGAAATGTTTTTGTGTTCAACCAATAAATGGATTATTCCTTCCCAATCAAACGACTAGTATGAAAGCTAGAAGTCGGTTAGATTCGCTACTAGAAATTTTGCACGACATCGCTCCGATTAAGACTCACTGAGATAGGTATGTTTCGATTCATGATTCTGCTGTATTGTATTCAGTTAGCTCTGATTATGCAGTCGCGAGTATTTTGGAGAAGAAACAAAGCTGGATGACTTCGAGAAATGGGCTTCTCATGTGTTGTAGTTAACCAAAATTCCTTCTAGAATTTGTGTCTTTGGATGGATATTGATATTAAATAGTCTTGTGTTTTATTGCTTCATGGAGTACGAAAATATTAATCATTTGTTGTTTCGATGCACTTTTTCAAGAAAAGTTTGGGACATAATTTTGGGGTGGCTTCAGTTGGAGGTTGTTTTTCTATTCGATGGGCATACTCATGTTAATTTTTTCTTTAGAATTTTCAAAAGTAGCTTTCATGCGAAAAAAATATCAGTTTTGAGGTTTGTCACTTGTTTTAGTCTTTGGTGTTGTAAGAATAATAGTCTCTTTAGAGGATAGGTAGCGGATGTATGTGATGTGGCCCATAATGTGAAGGTTGTTGCTTGCCAATGGCATATTATTGGCATAAAATTCATAGGTTGTTCTAATTTTATGATTAGAGGAAGGCTTCTTTGGTGTATTTAAACTTGTGTTAGCCTTTTGTATTTGGGTTGAGTATCCCTAGTACTCATTTTTAATTCAAATTTGCTTATCGAAAGAAAAAAGATATAATTTTTTTCCATAATATTCAAGTTGTTGTTAATGATGTTTTTGTACTCAAGTTGTTATTTGTAATGTTTTGATTCCAAAACATCTGATTGTTCTTGCTTCAGATATCATCTTTAAGTTATTGTTAATGATGTTATTGTATGTTAGTGATATTCAGCTGGCAAATAAAAATATAATCTATATGCTTTTCTTCGTAATATTCAAGTTGTTGTTCATGTTGTTGTTTTCTTCAAGTTGTTGTTCGTGATGTTTTTATACTGTTTCATTAGTATTTGTTTGTTCTTTCATTGAGTAAAGAACACCGTGAAAGAAATACAAAAAAACCTCTTCATTTATATAATTACTTACTGTGTAATTTTATAATCAATTGCAGGAAAAAATGACTCGCAAACTCGACTGCGTACAAAATTTCCAAAAGTAAAATAATTTTCATTTTCTTATACTAAATCGATTCATCCATGTTTATGAAATGGTTCTTGATTATTCTAATGCTATTTTTTGTCAACAATACCATGTGATACTTTGAGTGGAGGAAATCCATATCCATTAGTTATGGATCTGTTTGAATGCTCCGTATTATGCTTTTTAACATATTATTGATGTTTCTCAGGTTCCACATTATTGATTGCTTTTTAAGCTGTTAAAAGTTTCAGATTTAAAAATGTTTGATTTTTTATGGAGGATTGGCTACAAGAGTTCTAAATTTGAAAATTGTTGCCCCACAGGTACCTTATTCTTCTCAAACTTTGTTGTATCTTAGTCGTATCCTCCACAATTGGATAGCAGACCCTTTTAGAGGTGTATTGTTATTTGGATTTTCTAATGTCATTCCCAGTTTTTAAGGTTTTCTATTTTGGGGCATATATTTTCTTGGAGTTCAACCATGTAATTCTTTCAGAATTTGGAATAAACATTAGCAGATGTTCTTTCATTTTTCTTGCTATTTCGATTTTAAGTTTTTGTTCAGGATATTATGTTTTTCTTTTCACTGCACCCTCTTATATGATTTATAATTGTCTCCAAAAATGATATCATTGATACTACCTTTTATTTGAATGATCAAAATATACACCTGTTACAACACATAAATAAATTACTCAATATTTAGGACTTGGTATGTTATGTGCATTTAATTTTCTCTTATTGTTCTATTGGTATTTTGGTGTAGTGGATAATTTAAGAGTGTTGAATTGTGTAGTGTTGGTTTAATTTCAAAAGTTGTTGCCCTGTTGCTGAAGCTTCTCAAGATAAAAGGTTTATGTGTGAAGAAGCTCAGAGGGCAGTTGGATCAATGGTGGAATGGGTATCCTTCCAAGTTGCAATGGCTTTAATATCATTGTATTTAAAGCACGGGATTACACTTTCAAAAATTTTGATTTTGAGGTAGTTATTGTATTAAATTAAGAGTAATGTTATTCTTACACTCATATTGTACACCAATACTTACGCCAAACACTGTTCACCGTATTTATATGGTGAACAATATTTTTTTAATAAAATAATAATACTTTAAAAATTATTTTAATTTTAAAATTATTTTTTTAACACAAATATAAAGTTTATCACTAACCAGTTTTATTATTGCATTAACCACAAAAATATATGTTATTAACTACATATTTTACTTATAATTTATTAACCAAGTTTATTACTTCATTAACCAATACAATACATAACATTAACCATATTCTGACATTAAAATATGAATTATGATAACCAATATTTACACTCTATTTCAAGAAAAGAAAATCATAGCAACAACAAAAAAAATATATAAAACAAATCAAACATATATAACACAATATTTCAAGAAACCCAAGTTCATAGGTTCGACGTAGGGGGCTCTAGGGAGCCAACCTTTTATGGGGGGTTCTAGAAGGTCTCATGGGGTCATTCGTAGCCTCCGAGACTCTTTGTCTCTTTGGATTTTAAAACGACTCATTTTATCCATGAGGTTCGAATTTTTGGGGTAGGTTCTCGGAGAGATCAGCCAAGTATCCAGTCCAGCCCTCAACAAAGTCAAGCCTCGTTTTGGACCTTTCCGAACACTCAACCCACTCCGAGTGGAGTTATCAGTGAGATTCGTAGGAGATTCGTACTCCCCTATTGATCTCAAAATTAACTCCCACACTTAGGGTTTAACATAATATAAAACAGCAATGCATATAATAATTAAACATTTCAAGGCAGAACAAATAAACAAAAAACAAAAAAAAATAAATAATAAAAACATTAATATTTATTAAAAGATGAACCTCTCCCCAAACCCTAAAAATGGCAAGTTTGCCAAACCCTAAAATGCGCCACAAACCCTAAACCATAAACCACGAGCCATAAACCTAAACCCACTCAAGCCTTAGGAGCATAATAATTCACTAAAAGTGTTCTCCCCAGCAGAGTCGCCAGCTGTAGCAACCTGCCTAAAAATTTCAGCTTTCGAGTCGCCACCTATTCTGAAGGGCGAATAGGAAACCCTACACAGATAAGAGATTGAGGGTAAGTTATTATAATCAGGCTGAGGGAAGGTATGAGGCACCCTCAGCCCTTTCCTAAAGGCTAACAATCAAAGATTAGGGTTGCATGGCAGGAAATTAGGGAGAAATGTGGCAAACAGAATTTTAAGACATGATTGAGATTTTGAAGAGGGGGACTCGCCTTGTTGCCAAGTGCCTACGTACCTCCTTAGGGAGGATCAGAGTCTACGTAGTTCGGGAAGAGTTGTACGCCATTTAGAGTTGGAATTTGATTTGATATGGTTTTTTAGAGGCTTTTTGGTTAGCCTATCGCAGTTTGTTTTGTCTTTGTAATTTTGAATGGATTTGAGAATTATTTGAAGGCGTGGGCGTACAACCCTGATTTGGCACTATTAACCGCGATAATCAATTGATTCAATTACCATAGTTAAAAGATTTGAAATTTGCATCACCACCAATTTTAATCGATTGGTTCGATTATTACTAACGATGAATTAAGGTATATTTTAATAATTTTGTGGAGTTTTATATGCATTGTTACCCCTCGTAATCGATTGATTCGATTAAAAAGAATAACAAATTAAATCGAAGGAAAGACGGTTAATCATCACAACTAATAAAATAGTTGCAACCATTTAACCAAATAATAGAAATCATATTTTATTTAATTAAATAACATTTTAATTAAAAATATTGTTAACCATAGCGATTAATCGATTTAATCGGCACGGATAACAAATTATAAGAATTTCAATATAATTATCATGTGTTTATTTTAAAAAATTATTATAACATAATTAATATTATTAAAATAATATTTTAATTAAAATAAAACAAAATAATTAAATTTTATTAAGTTTAATAGGGTTTTGGTTCAGTGTGGTTACCATGAGGGCGCATATTATAGGTGTTAGCAGCATGGACATTAGATCTGGGTTAGTGGGGAATTAATGGTGAGATCTGAAGGGTGCATGGTGAACCATGGGGGAAAGGGCGCACAGGATCATTAGTTGAAAATTTCAGAAAAATAATATGTGGGAGCAAGGGTTCGAACCCCCACCCCCACGCTCATACGGATACTTCGTTACCATCCCAATCACACAGCGCGCGTGTTTATAATTCACGCTTATCCGATTATGTAAGAAAACGCGAAAACAAAAGTATCTGAGCGCGCGAAATTCAAATAAGCGAACCAGGGTACGACAACACATCATCTTCCCCAATATTACCTGAGAAAACCCTGCAAACTTGGCTACGGATTTGCTACGATTTCATTCGTAGCAAACTTACCTGCAAAATAGCGATTAGCATATACGCACATATAAATATTTCGCACCATCCCCAATCGATTCGTCTTGGTCGCACGAACCCAGTCACACCATTAATTAGACCTAATTTTAGCTCTAGGAGAAAGCCCTAATTCGTGAACCCTAAAAGCTCGCTCGGTCAACAATGGCAGCTTACTATATAATGCCCAGAAATCCAATTCAACACACAAAAACATTCACAAACATCATATCATTCATAAAACACAAACCAATTAGCACATGGATGCGTAAATTATGACAATCGGACCAGAGTTGGGAGCGGCTTACCTTGGCTTATGGGAGGCTATTCTGGGGGTGTTGGGGCCGAGCAAAGATCCAGACACGTTCGGAAACCTTTGAGGAACCTTTTGCAATCTTCAAAAACTCTTGAGAGTCTCTAATTCCTCAAATCCGAATCTTGGTTTTGAGTGACTTTTTTTGTGTTCTTGCAAGTCTGCCTCCTCTCAATTTTTCGTCCCCTAGTGTGTTGGCTTGTGTTCAGTACTTATAGGAGGATAGAATTAGGTTAACAAACAATGCCCAAAGTCTTTAAATCAAATCTTGCCATATTTGAATATTTGATTTCTTTCTTGAATGGCAAGCTTCTTATTTTGGCCAATATTGTATCAAATCTTTCCAATCCACGTATGCACGAAATTATATTACATTTGATCATTAATATTGATTAAAAAATAATCAAAACATATTTTCTACCAAATATTTGATTTTTCATTTAATTAAATCATTAAAAATTAATTTTAAATGAAATAAAATTATGTAAAATCAAATAAAATGATACAATTCATGGCATATGTTTTGGATAGCTTGTGGACCGAGTTTGGGTCATAAAATGTAGGCCCATATGTAAGAATTTCACTTTTGAAACCCTCCTTTTTCACATTTGGTCCCTCAAAATCTCCCAACTTTGATTGATCATATCTCACTCAATATTTAAGCTATGAGGGATTTCTAAGACTTTTTGGAAACCTCAAGAGGTCCTCTACAAGCCACTTTGGAATATATTTTTCATTTGGAACTTTTATCTTGATCATATCCTCTTTGGGAAAAAACTACTTTTGAAGGATGCCTGAAAATGACCTGTAATCTTTTGCTTTGTATCTCTTAAATGAAGCATTTTTAGCCTTGGCTTGTGAGACACAAAGTTGTAGAGAATTCAATTTCCTTCAAAATAGGCTTTGAGTGGGGAATTTCTGATGTTCCATGTGAAAGTTATGCCCAGTCAAAGTTGGGTTGACTTTCTCCTAAGAAACCCTAATTTGAACCTTTTCATCTTTGTTCATCTCTGAGTTTCTATTAATGGAATCATGATCAATTCTTGATCAAATGATGGTTATGCACCCCATACTTGATATTTGCCCAATGGTTAAAGTTTGGATCATGCCTTGATTATGATTGACCTTTCAATTTGGATCAGTTGACTGTGGATTATCTGGATTATGTGAATGAGCCATGCCTTGAGATTTGAACCTTGTTTTTGTTGTGAGAAAAGTGTGGGAGGTAAATTTTGGGGTATGACAGCTGCCCCTATTTAATTACCTTTGATTGAATGGAGTGAGAATACGCAGTTCTCACGTCTTTTGATCGAAGAGTTATTAAATAATGGAAGACCCCTTGAATTTGCCTTGTACCCGGTAGTGGAGAAGGATGCCTTGTTAAAGTAGTTACCTTACTTATGGCGCTAGCAGGGGTTTGCAGCTTATGGGTAACTCACTTACTATAATTCTAGTAAGTCGTCGCGGTTGGTATACCCATTCACTATCGTAGTTGGAATAAGTCTGTCGCAGATGGTATGACCCACTTACTATAGCTCTAGTAAGTTGTCGTAGTTAGCCATACCTGTTTACTATCGTAGTTGGAGTGAGTTTATCGTAGATGGTAAGGTCCACTTACTTTTCAGTAAGTCGTCGTAGTTGACCGTACCTACTCACTATCGTAGTTGGTGTAAGCTTATCGTAGATGGTAGGGCCCACTTACTGTCAGTCTAGTAAGTCGTCGCAGTTAGCCGTACCTGCTTACTATCGTAGTTGGAGTAAGTCTGTCGCAGATGGTATGACCCACTTACTATAGCTCTAGTAAGTCGTCGTAGTTAGCCATACCTGCTTACTATCGTAGTTGGAGTGAGTTTATCGTAGATGGTAAGGTCCACTTACTTTTCAGTAAGTCGTCGCAGTTGACCGTACCTACTCACTATCGTAGTTGGTGTAAGCTTATCGTAGATGGTAGGGCCCACTTACTGTCAGTCTAGTAAGTCGTCGCAGTTAGCCGTACCTGCTTACTATCGTAGTTGGAGTAAGTCTGTCGCAGATGGTATGACCCACTTACTATAGCTCTAGTAAGTCGTCGTAGTTAGCCATACCTGCTTACTATCGTAGTTGGAGTGAGCTTATCGTAGATGGTAAGGTCCACTTACTTTTCAGTAAGTCGTCGCAGTTGACCGTACCTACTCACTATCGTAGTTGGAGTAAGCTTATCGTAGATGGTAGGGCCCACTTACTATCAGTGTAGTAAGTCGTCGCAGTTAGCCGTACCTGCTTACTATCGTAGTTGGATTAACCCCAAAAGGGTTACTTGTCTTGATGCGGGCGAGTTACGTGTATAAAAGGTTATCTTGCAAATGTGTATGCTTATGATTTTGTTATTTGTATGATGAATGTTTGTATGCGAATGCAGGTCATGTGAATGTTTTGTATGTAAATGCGATGTGTATGAGTGTTTATGTAAGTGAATATGTAAGTATGATGACTTTGGGGTACTATCTTTTGTCACCCATTGGAATTTGTTTAAGATCTTTCGAGCAACTTTACGGGTCTTGACTCAGATCGCCCGGGGCTAGTATGTTGGAATATGGCGGTGTTTTTTAGGGTTATCATATCATCAGGCGTATATTGGCTGCCGGAGGTATCGTGGTTTTATCCCCTTTATTTCAGTCTAATGATTTGTAAGTTTCCTGTTTTAAATACGAAGTTTAAAGTTTATGAGAAATAAATTATTCTTTGCACTTGGTATTGGAATGATAAGAGATGCAGTGTGAAAGGGAAAAGCTTTTATTGATTATTGCCTTAAATTGGCGAATGTACAAAGGGTGTGAGAGAAAGAAAAAATGACAAATAGAAATGACATTAATACTGCTATTGCTCTTTTTTTTGCTATCGAGGGCCCTAATAATCCTTTGACTTCGGGAGTTGATGATTGCTCGATTTCCTATCCTTTACGAATTGTCTTGGGCTCGTAGCTTGAAGCCTTACCCCTGCTAGGCATAGTACCTCTTGACTGCATCTGAATTGATTGGGTGCGGTAGCTCATCCCCATCCATTGTAGTGAGGACTAATGCCCCTCCTGAGAACACCGTTTTTACAATGTATGGACCTTCGTAGTTAGGTGTCCATTTTCCACGGGCGTCGAGTCGAGGTAACAGTATCTTCTTGAGGACAATGTCACCTTCTTTGTAGGTTCGAGGTCGGACCTTCTTATCGAACGCTTTTTTCATCCTCTTCTGATAGAGTTGTCCATGACACAAAGCTGTCAGTCGCTTTTCTTCAATGAGATTAAGCTGATCGAAACGAGTTTTTACCCATTCCGATTCTTCTAACTTTGTATCAGCTATGACTCTTAATGACGGGATCTCCACTTCGATTGGGAGGACAGCTTCCATACCGTAGACTAGGGAGAAGGGAGTTGCCCCTGTAGATGTACGCACCGAGGTTCTGTAACCGTGTAGGGCGAAGGGAAGCATCTCGTGCCAATCCTTGTATGTTTTCACCATCTTTTGTATTATCTTTTTGATATTTTTATTTGCAGCTTCGACAGCGCCGTTCATTTTAGGCCTGTATGGTGAAGAATTGTGGTGTTCAATCTTGAACTCCTCGCACAGCTCCCTCATCATGTTATTGTTCATATTCGACCCATTATCGGTGATAATCCTGCTTGGAACCCCATACCGACATATGATATTATGCTTGATGAACCGAGTGACCACTTGTCTTGTTACGTTGGTGTAAGAGGCAGCTTCGACCCATTTGGTGAAGTAGTCTATGGCGACTAATATAAATCGGTGTCCGTTCGAAGCTTTAGGTTCTATCATCCCTATCATGTCGATTCCCCACATTGCAAATGGCCATGGTGAACTCAGAACGTTCAACGGGTTTGGTGGTACGTGCACCTTGTTGTTAGTTACCAATTTGTGTAAATATCTTAGGTAATTTTTGGTAACTCTCAAGTCTTTTTGTGGTTAATAAGTAGTATTTTATTGTCATTTGGTATATATATATTCTTATATTTATATTATTGTTGAATAGTTCTTATCTTTGCAATCTATGTTGGATTTTGTAGTTTTTATAGATAATTGGAAGCTTGGACCTTGGAAAAAGCACTTTGAAGATGTTCCAAGACCAAAGCCAAGGATTGCTGAAAAGAGGTAGCGCGCTAAGCGAGGTTGAGCCCGCTAAGCGCGCTTTTGAAGAAAAGAAGGAAGTTCTGGCAGAGAGTTCCGCGCTAAGCGAGGTCTGGAGCCCGCTTAGCGCGGTTGGGCGGTTTGAGCAATTATTGATAGCGCGCTTAGCGGGCTGCACCGCGCTAAGCGCGGTCTGCGAAACTTTGTTTATTTGTTTATGGGCCAGATCACTTTTGAAAGAGGTTGGAGATATTTTTAGAGAGAAACAAGAGCAATATACACTGTAGCAAATATAGAGTTGAAGATTGGAGGCCTTGATCGTCGATTAATCGCCATTTGATGCTTGTTGATCTTCATCCTTACCTTCTTGTGCAAGCTACCATTCTCATGGATAGCTAAATCACTTTTGTATCAAGATAAGATGTAATCTTCCTAGCCTTTTGTATGTTTTTCTTGTGAATATATGTGTATGAACAAGTGATGATCAATATAGATGGTTTAGTTTGTTTGTTAAAGCTTTTTCTTTGGTATAAATGTTTGAGACATCAATGTTTGTATCTAGACCTAACTAATCATCTTTCAAACTATAAGTTGCAGACATGGATTTAGAGTTTGATGTTTACTAAGTATCGGTTCTTAAAACGTTATTTGTATTGTTTAAACGGTGGAGAAATCGTCGGTTAAACAATGCGGTAAATCTAACTATATCGTTGCGGACACGGACGATATAGGTGTCGATACGTAATTATATTGATCGTTAGCAAGTTCATAAGCATCTATTTATAAGGAAACATACAAATTTAGGTCGATGAAATCGAATCTTGATACGTTTTCTTTAACTTAGAACTTTCTTTAATCTACTCTTTGCTACTAAAAGAATTGAATGATCTTTTGCAAACCTAAAACTAAAGTAACATTAACTCAAGACAAAATAGGCTATAGAACGGCGGTGATATCGCAATAATCCCTGTGGAGACGATAATAACGAAAAGTACACCACAATACTCTTTCAACAAAATGGCGCCGTTGCCGGGGATTGTTGTTTAGATATTGCAAGCATTGCAATAGTTTGTTTTGTATTGAGTCTCATAATTAATATCTTGTTTCTAAATTTATTTTCCTTGTGTTTGTTAATTTGCTTGGTTAGTTTTTCAGATTACAGTTTATGCGAGGACGTGTACCTGCAGATCAACTCCTTTTTGATCCTGAGATTGAGAGGACTGCTCGTAGAGAGAATAGCAAAACTCGTAGGAGGAGACAACTAGCTAGGGAAAGAAGACAACAACAAGAGGCATCTTCTTCTTCAACTCCTGTTGAAAACTTGGTTGAGGAAGAAATGGCTGCGGATCCACCACCTCGAGGGCCATGTGTTAACAGCCCTCGTCTCAATGCACAATTTGCTCGTGATCAGGCCAATGGAAGAAACTCCGAGATGAAGACGGGGTTACTTCAATTATTATATCAAAATCCGTTCACAGGGGCAGATCACGAGGATCCATTTACTCATCTAACAAAGTTCTACGAGATTGCCGGAACAATTGGTGCTCCGGAAGACCAAGAAGAACAGGTGTTCAGGAGACTTTTTCCTCATTCCTTAATTGGAAAAGCTAAGGAATGGTACCTTGATCAACCTAATAATGTCATGACAAATTGGAACGAGTTAGAAGAGAAGTTCTTGGATCGGTTCTTTCCTCACAATAGGTTCATGGAAGCGAAAACTTCTATTGCGGTGTTCTCTCAAGGTTCGAATGAATCTCTCAATGAAGCATGGGAGAGGTTCAAGTCCATGGTTAGAAAGTGCAAAGGTCATGGGTTTGATGAATTGTCTCAAATCCATATCTTTAGAAATGGACTCCAACCTCAACCAAAAACTCTTTTAGATGCTACCGCGGGTGGTTCGTTGATGTCAAAAACTGCTGCAGAAGCGATTGCTATCATTGATAGAATGGCTTTGAATGATCATCAAGGGCAACACAACCGTAGTGCATTGCAAAGAAAACCGGGAGTTCTTGAATTGAATACTAGTGATGCAATACTTGCTCAAAACAAGTTATTGACACAACAAGTAGAATTGCTCACTCAACAAATGTCAAAACTCCCTCAACAAATCAAAGAGATAAATGGGAGCCCTTCTAAAAATCAACATGTGATGTGTTGTGAATTGTGTAGGGGTGACCATCAAACTGGTTTTTGTCCTCCACCGGGTGAAGAGGTGAATTATGTGTCTAATCCTAATCAAGGATATGGTGGAAGACAACAACAACAACCTTACAACAATAACCAAGGTTACCAACAAAGAGGTAATCAAGGTTATCAACAAGGATGGAGGCCGGAAGCGGGCCCATCGAATCGTCAAAATCCTTATCATGGCGGTTACAATCAACAACCTCAACAAACAAAGCTTTCTATCGAGGACACTCTTAGCCAATTCATGCAATTGCAAATTGCAAGCCAAAAGAGTACGGATGCCGCAATTAAGAACCTTGAAACTCAAGTCGGGCAATTGTCAAAGCAACTTGCCGATCAAAACAAAGGTCCTTTTCCGGCTACTACACAAGAAAATCCTCGTGAGCATTGTAAGTCAATTCTAACTCGTAGCGGTAGAAATATTGATATGGGTGTAGGAGAAATAGTTGAGGAGGAAATTGTTGAGAGTGAAAAAGATAGGGTGATTGAAGTAGAAAAAAATGTTGAGGGTGATTTAGTTGAAAATGAGAAAGAGAAAGAATTAGTGGAAAAAGAAACTCTTGAGAAAGTTGTAGAAAAAGAGAGAAAAAAATTGAGTGTGAGTGAAAAGGGAAAGAAGAAGGTGGATGATTCGATACAAGTGAAGAAATTACCTTACCCTCCCGGTCCGTCAAAGAAAGAAGATGCAAAGCACTATGCTCGGTTCTTGGACATTTTTAGCAAGTTGCAAATCAATGTTCCTTTTTCCGAGGCTTTAGAGCAAATGCCGATGTATGCAAAATTCATCAAAGACATCATCACTAAGAAGAGAAGATTCTTGGATCCGGAGGTAGTAACGGTGAGCTCTTGTTGTAATGCGTTAATTCAACGCACTACTCCGATAAAATCAAATGATCCTGGGCGGGTAACCTTACCGGTGTCTATTGGAAATGTTCACATAGGCAAAGGTTTGGTAGATACCGGTTCTAGCATTAATTTGATCCCATTGTCTATGGTGAGAAGATTAGGAATCAATGATTTGAAGCCGACAAGAATGACGTTATCATTAGCAGATAAATCCACAGCTCATCCTCATGGAGTTGCGGAAGACTTGCTTGTCAAGGTCGACAAATTTTGGTATCCTGTTGATTTTATCGTCATAGACATGGAAGAAGATCCTGAGATTCCATTGATCTTAGGAAGGCCTTTTATGAAGACGGCCCGAATGATGATCGATATTGATGATGGCTTAATGAAATTAAGGTACCAAGATGAAGAATTATGTCTTGATCTCTTTGAAGCCATCAAGCATCCTAATGATGAGGATGATTGTTTTAGAATCGATGCTACCGAAAGGGCTATTATGAAAGTGGAGAATCAAATGCACTTGTCGAATCCTCTTGAGAAGACTTTAATGGAAGCTCTCGAAGTTCTCACCAAAGATCAAGAGAAGGAAATTGAAGATTGCTTGAGAAATTTAGAGGCTTGTGAGGAGATGAATCCATTTGAAACTCGAATTGAAGAGTTGAAGGATGAACCTAAAGTTGAAGAGCAAAAGGTGGAGTTGAATGTGTTACCATCTCACTTGAAATACGTGTTTCTCGGTGACAATTCTACTAAGCCGGTTATCATTAATAGTGGTTTGTCTAACAAGGAAGAGCATCGATTGAAGGAAGTGTTGACGAAGAATCAAGAAGCAATAGGATGGGTTTTATCCGACTTGAAGGGTATTAGTCCGGCCTATTGTATGCATAAGATTATGTTAGAAGATGATTTTCGGCCCGTGGCACAACCTCAAAGGCGATTGAATCCAACCATGAAAGAAGTTGTTAGAAAAGAGGTTGTGAAGTTATTAGAGGCGGGGATGATTTATCCCATCTCCGATAGTGAATGGGTGAGCCCGGTGCATGTGGTTCCTAAGAAGGGTGGATTGACAGTTGTGAGAAATGAGAAAAACGAGTTGATTCCTTCGAGAGCGGTGACTGGGTGGCGAATGTGTATTGATTATAGGAGGTTGAACCAAGCAACAAGAAAAGATCACTTTCCATTACCTTTTATGGATCAAATGTTAGAGAGGTTAGCCGGAAGAAATTTCTATTGTTTCTTGGATGGTTATTCGGGATACAATCAAATATCAGTGAATCCGGCGGACCACGAGAAAACTGCTTTTACATGTCCTTTTGGCGTTTTTGCATACCGAAGAATGCCATTTGGACTATGTAATGCTCCTGCAACATTTCAAAGGTGCATGCAAGCTATCTTCTCAGATTTGATCGAAAAAAGCATTGAGGTGTTCATGGATGATTTTTCTGTGTACGGGTCATCATTTGACTTGTGCTTGAAGAACCTTGATGTGGTGATGGAGAGATGCATTGAAACAAATTTGGTTCTCAACTGGGAGAAATGCACTTTCATGGTGACGGATGGGATTGTTCTTGGCCACAAGGTTTCTTCAAAGGGTCTTGAGGTCGATCCGGCAAAAATTGAAGTTATTGAAAAACTTCCCCCTCCGGTGAATGTGAAAGGCATAAGGAGCTTTTTGGGACATGCTGGGTTCTATAGAAGATTCATCAAGGATTTCTCCAAGGTCGCAAAGCCTTTGAGTAATTTGCTCAACAAAGGTATGGAATTTAATTTTGATGAATCATGTCTAAAAGCTTTCCTAGAACTTAAAGCAAATTTGACCACCACACCCATAATTGTCGCTCCTAATTGGTCGCTTGAGTTTGAACTCATGTGCGATGCGAGTGACTATGCGGTTGGTGCGGTCTTAGGCCAAAGGAAGAACAAACAATTCCATGCTATACATTATGCGAGCAAAGTTTTAAATGAGGCACAGGTTAACTATGCCACTACCGAAAAAGAATTGCTCGCAATTGTATTTGCATTGGAAAAGTTTCGCTCTTACCTCATTGGTTCTAAAGTTGTGTGTTATACTGATCATGCCGCAATCAAATATCTTCTCACCAAGCCTGATTCAAAACAGAGGCTTATTCGGTGGATTCTTTTGCTTCAAGAATTTGATCTTGAAGTGAAAGATAAGAAAGGTACAGAAAATTTGATTGCGGATCATTTGTCTCGGTTAGTGAATACCGAGGTGACAAACAATGAAAAAGAGGTGAGGGAAGAATTCCCCGATGAAAAACTGTACATGGTACAAGAAGTTAGACCCTGGTTCGCAGATATGGCTAATCACAAAGCATCTGGCTGGATACCGGAGGATCTAACTTGGAATCAAAGAAAAAAGTTTTTAAACGATGCTAATTTCTATGTTTGGGATGATCCTCACTTGTTTAAGTTGAGTAGTGACAATCTTTTGAGAAGATGTGTCGCAGATGAGGAGACAAAAAGCATTTTGTGGCATTGCCACAATTCGCCTTATGGTGGTCATTTTAATGGTTTGCGTACGGCCACAAAAGTCCTTCAATCGGGATTTTGGTGGCCTACTTTGTTCAAAGATGCTTACCACCATGTTGCCTCATGCGACAGTTGTCAAAGAACTGGTGGAATAGGGAAAAGAGAGGAAATGCCCCTCCAAAGTATTGTAGAAGTTGAGGTATTTGATTGTTGGGGTATTGACTTTGTTGGACCATTCCCTTCCTCAATGTCAAATGAATACATCTTGGTAGCTGTGGATTACGTGTCTAAGTGGGTGGAAGCGATTGCTTCACCCAAAGCGGATGGTAAGACCGTGATAAAGTTTTTGAAGAAAAATATATTTTCGCGGTTTGGCTCGCCAAGAGTATTAATTAGTGATGGTGGATCTCATTTCTGTAATGCTCCGCTTGAAAAAGTGTTGGAGCAATATGGAGTAAAGCACAAGGTAGCTACTCCATATCATCCACAAACTAATGGGCAAGTTGAGAGGACCAATCGAGAGATTAAGAGAATTCTTGAGAAAACTGTGTCTAGTTCTAGGAAGGATTGGTCAATGAAGCTTGATGAAACCTTGTGGGCGTATCGGACCGCTTTCAAAGCACCGATCGGTCTTACACCATTCCAAATGGTGTATGGTAAAAGCTGTCACCTTCCCGTAGAACTAGAACATAAGGCATATTGGGCCTTGAAGCTTTTGAATTTTGACCACAAGTTGTGTGGAGAGAGAAGAAAAATCCAACTTAATGAGTTGGAAGAGATGAGATTGCATGCCTATAAGTCTAATTCGATTTACAAGGAAAAGACCAAATTCTATCATGATAGTAAGGTTAGAATGAAGGACTTTAAGGTAGGGCAATTAGTTTTACTTTTCAATTCCCGGTTAAGACTTTTTCCGGGAAAGTTGAAGTCTAAATGGTCTGGACCGTTTTTGGTCAAAGAAGTTAGAAGCCATGGGGCTATTGTGATAGAGGACCAAAAATCAAAGCAAGAATGGGTAGTTAATGGTCAGAGGTTGAAGGTTTATCGAGGATGCGATTTTAATCGTGAAACTTGTGTTTTATCGTTTGGTGATCCTTGATTGCCTTTGACCGTCGAGCTGACCGACGTTAAACAAAGCGCTTATTGGGAGGCACCCCAATTTGTAAATATTCAGCTTGTTTTATGTGTTTTTTACCGTTTATGTTTTTGCGTTCTGGTCGAGCCAAAATCAGTCTACCGGTAAAGTTACACTTGCTGGTAGAAGAAAAATTTTTCTGTGTTCTGTCAAGGGCGCTTAGCGCGCCACTAGCCCGCTTAGCGCGCTTTTGCAATTTTGGAACCCCAAGTTCCAGAGACTTGCGCGCTTAGCGCGCTTCAGAGCCCGCTTAGCGCGGGTTGGTTTTTCAGAAAAAAAAATATATTGCAATTTTGGGCCTTTATGTTTTTGACCCGGCCCAGCGCGTTGCATAGTGGAGAAAATAGGGTTTTGAGGTCTTGTTGCCTCATTTCCCTCATTTTGCTCTCCTAAAGAAATTTCTCTCTTTGCTTCTCCATTTTTGTGTTGCTTAGCATTCAAATTCCTTGCTTTTCTTCTCCTTCATCTTCACCAAGGTAATTTCTCCATTTCCTTTACTATTTCTTTATGCTTGTTTTATATATTAGGGTTTAATTTTAGATTAGGAATAGAAATTTTGTGGTTAGGGTTGTTGTTTTGAAAACTTAGTGATTCAATCTGGTTTCCAGTGCTTTGTGCTTGTTTAGAATCATATTTGGGTGCTGGAAATGCATGGATGAAACCCTGGTTCGCAGGGGATTTTTTCTGCAAATCGCAGAGCCCGCTTAGCGCGGTAGGCGCGCTTAGCGCGGTCTGGGGATTTCAGAAAAATCCCCTCTTCTGCCTGTTTTTGTTTGATGCAGGGGGAGTGGTCTTGTTCTTTGATTCATACTAGGGCTGTTTAATTTTTGATTATATAATGTGTTAACATATTGGTTTTTGTGTGCTATTTCTTTAATCATTTCAGATGGGACCGAAATTCCTGGGCTCTAAGAAAAGAAAGACCGGAACCGAAGGTGGCAGTTCTTCTCAAGCACCTAGGGCTATTCCGTTTAATCAAAACCGTTTTAAGAGTCATGTTCAGGAGGCGAGGTATAAGAAGTTAGAGGTTAGGACATGGTGGCCAGAGCGAATTGTGAGGATCAATCCTGAGGGAACCTATGGGTGGTGTCATCGCACCATTGAAGAGTATGGTTGGCTTAGACTTTGTGAGCCTGCACCTAAGTTTCATTTGGAGATTGTAAGAGAGTTCTATGCTAATGCCGTTCCAAATGAAGAATTTCCGGTTGAAGGTGTTCCCTTTGAGTTCAAAACTTGGGTGCGTGGTAAGGAAATTGATTTTTCTCGTCAGGCTATCCGTGAGTTTCTTGGAACTCAATTACCCTTTGAGGATGGTGAGCTGTGTGGGTATCATGTGCAATTAGCAAGGGGTAATTTCGATTGGGAGCATCTGAGGGAGGTCTTGTGTTCGGTTGGGCAATCTTATGATCTTAATCCTTCACAGCAGCCCCAGAAATTCTCTAGGAAGTCGTTGTCAACTAATGCTCAGATTCTCATGTCTGTGGTCCTTCATAATTTGAGGCCTAGGAGTCACACTTCTTCTTTACCTGCTGAGTCTGCTGCTTTGGTTGCTCGTATGATTGAGCATGAGCCGATTGATATTACTCGCATTATTGCGAATGAGCTGAAGAGGGTTGCTTTGAGTGGAACTCGCCATGGTGATCGTGCTCCCTGCAAGTTGATATTCCCGGGTTTGATCATGAATCTGTGCAGGAAAGCTAGAGTGCAGATTCCTTCTGAGGGGCTTATGTCCATTGACACTTTTATTGATGATACTTTTATTGAGCGTTATTGTTTGTCCAGGTTAACTGCTGTTCCTGTTGCTGCTGCTCGCCCTGCTCGTCGCCGTAGTGATCCTGATAGAGAGGAGAACTTGGCATTTCATATGGCACATCAGAGAGCATTCATGTTTATGCATGACGCTATGTCTCAGCTGAGGGTGCAGATGATGGAGCCCCATGTGGCTCATCCGTGGAGTTCTCGCCAAGATTTGGTGGATTATGCTAATTGGCCTGAGGTCAGTCCATTTCCTGAGGAGGAGGGAGATGGTGGCGAGAATGAGAATGTGGAAGATGATGATGAGGATGAGTAGTTCTTTTAGTTGATACTTAGTATGTTTAGTTAGTATGTTTAGTGCTAGTTTTTTTTTTATTTTTGACTTAAGCTTTGTAGTTTTTGTTCCGTCCTTTTATAGGATGAGGTATTTTGAACCTTAGGCATTGCTATGCCTTTTTGGATATTTTGACACCTGTTGGTGTTTGTTTTTAATTTATTAAGTTTTTAGTTTAATTGCTTTTATTTCTATATACATATGCAATTGTGTTTTTAAATTTTTGTTGTTGTTCTTGTGAAAGTGCTTCCTTTGATGAAGCAAGCTTTTACAACCAATTGGGGCGGTGATGATATAGTGTGAAATTAGCACGTGCAAGGTACATTTCTACCGTTCCTTTAAATATACCATGAATGAGATGCTTGTAACTGTACAATTGAGATGTCATATTTTCTTTAACAAATATAGTTCAATAATGAATCATTTTAGTTCTAAAACTAGTGTGAGGAGCCTTTCCATTGTACATATATATATTATTTTGTGGTTACCAACAATGTGCGTTTAACTCGTGTTTATTATGTTTAATCTTGCGTTTTTTATTTTAACTGTGTAAAGCATGAAAGTGATCAAAGCATTTTGTTTCGCATTACGAGTATAACTTCTCTTCCAAATATAACCTACCCGGTGAGTGTGTGAGTATTTGCTAACCACTTTGAGCCATTTTGCCAAGATTCAATCGGTATCATGTCATGCCTTATAATTGCCGATTTTTGATTTGAATCTTGATGACTTTCTTTGAACCTTGAAAAGTACCATGAAATGTGGTTAGGATTGATTCCTTTTCGCCTTAGAATAGGGAGCATTCGTGATTATGTGGTGGTAATATTCAAGTTGGGGAGAATAAAATTTTGATCTTGGTTGTATTGGTGTGTAGAAGAAAATAAATAATTGCTCAAGAGAGAAAAAGAAAAAGAGAAAAGAAAAAGAGAAAAGAAAAAGAGAAAAGAAAAAGAAAAAGGAAAAGAGAAGAGCTTTGTATATAGCTAGTTCCAACAAAATAAAAAGATGAACTCTTGAGCAATAAAATTGTGTGATCGGTTGATAAGGATGTGTGGATATAATCATGACTTGAATGCTCTCTTAGGAATTGACCCCTTTTGTTTCAATGGCCTTGAGAAATGACACTTCCTTGTTAACCAACCCAAGTTTCAACCCTAAAGTCTTTGTGATTCTTGCTTTTACGCTTTTTATATAAATGTTGTGTAGATGATTGCATAATTAATTCTGGATGTTGGCGACATTGTTGTGTGAGTGTTAGGTCCTCAATTTTGTCTCTTACTAGAGAAGTGTGTAGGTTGTGATTCAATTTTGAACTTATTTTGTTTTAGGAGCTGTTTACATCAATTGTGTATTTAGTATTAGTATCTCAAGCATGGTATTATTTGAGCAAGGGTGAGATGTTGCTTGTGTGCTTATGGAATTTGAACCACCCATTTGTTCTTGTCTTAGCTTGTGCTCTCTTGGTTTTGCTTGTTGATTGTTTTTGTGTTTGTTTTCGTTTGAGGACAAACAAAGGTTTAGTTGGGGAGAGTTGTTAGTTACCAATTTGTGTAAATATCTTAGGTAATTTTTGGTAACTCTCAAGTCTTTTTGTGGTTAATAAGTAGTATTTTATTGTCATTTGGTATATATATATTCTTATATTTATATTATTGTTGAATAGTTCTTATCTTTGCAATCTATGTTGGATTTTGTAGTTTTTATAGATAATTGGAAGCTTGGACCTTGGAAAAAGCACTTTGAAGATGTTCCAAGACCAAAGCCAAGGATTGCTGAAAAGAGGTAGCGCGCTAAGCGAGGTTGAGCCCGCTAAGCGCGCTTTTGAAGAAAAGAAGGAAGTTCTGGCAGAGAGTTCCGCGCTAAGCGAGGTCTGGAGCCCGCTTAGCGCGGTTGGGCGGTTTGAGCAATTATTGATAGCGCGCTTAGCGGGCTGCACCGCGCTAAGCGCGGTCTGCGAAACTTTGTTTATTTGTTTATGGGCCAGATCACTTTTGAAAGAGGTTGGAGATATTTTTAGAGAGAAACAAGAGCAATATACACTGTAGCAAATATAGAGTTGAAGATTGGAGGCCTTGATCGTCGATTAATCGCCATTTGATGCTTGTTGATCTTCATCCTTACCTTCTTGTGCAAGCTACCATTCTCATGGATAGCTAAATCACTTTTGTATCAAGATAAGATGTAATCTTCCTAGCCTTTTGTATGTTTTTCTTGTGAATATATGTGTATGAACAAGTGATGATCAATATAGATGGTTTAGTTTGTTTGTTAAAGCTTTTTCTTTGGTATAAATGTTTGAGACATCAATGTTTGTATCTAGACCTAACTAATCATCTTTCAAACTATAAGTTGCAGACATGGATTTAGAGTTTGATGTTTACTAAGTATCGGTTCTTAAAACGTTATTTGTATTGTTTAAACGGTGGAGAAATCGTCGGTTAAACAATGCGGTAAATCTAACTATATCGTTGCGGACACGGACGATATAGGTGTCGATACGTAATTATATTGATCGTTAGCAAGTTCATAAGCATCTATTTATAAGGAAACATACAAATTTAGGTCGATGAAATCGAATCTTGATACGTTTTCTTTAACTTAGAACTTTCTTTAATCTACTCTTTGCTACTAAAAGAATTGAATGATCTTTTGCAAACCTAAAACTAAAGTAACATTAACTCAAGACAAAATAGGCTATAGAACGGCGGTGATATCGCAATAATCCCTGTGGAGACGATAATAACGAAAAGTACACCACAATAGTTCTTCTTTACCGTTTATGTTTTTTGCGTTCTGGTCGAGCCAAAATCAGTCTACCGGTAAAGTTACACTTGCTGGTAGAAGAAAAATTTTTCTGTGTTCTGTCAAGGGCGCTTAGCGCGCCACTAGCCCGCTTAGCGCGCTTTTGCAATTTTGGAACCCCAAGTTCCAGAGACTTGCGCGCTTAGCGCGCTTCAGAGCCCGCTTAGCGCGGGTTGGTTTTTCAGAAAAAAAAAATATATTGCAATTTTGGGCCTTTATGTTTTTGACCCGGCCCAGCGCGTTGCATAGTGGAGAAAATAGGGTTTTGAGGTCTTGTTGCCTCATTTCCCTCATTTTGCTCTCCTAAAGAAATTTCTCTCTTTGCTTCTCCATTTTTGTGTTGCTTAGCATTCAAATTCCTTGCTTTTCTTCTCCTTCATCTTCACCAAGGTAATTTCTCCATTTCCTTTACTATTTCTTTATGCTTGTTTTATATATTAGGGTTTAATTTTAGATTAGGAATAGAAATTTTGTGGTTAGGGTTGTTGTTTTGAAAACTTAGTGATTCAATCTGGTTTCCAGTGCTTTGTGCTTGTTTAGAATCATATTTGGGTGCTGGAAATGCATGGATGAAACCCTGGTTCGCAGGGGATTTTTTCTGCAAATCGCAGAGCCCGCTTAGCGCGGTAGGCGCGCTTAGCGCGGTCTGGGGATTTCAGAAAAATCCCCTCTTCTGCCTGTTTTTGTTTGATGCAGGGGGAGTGATCTTGTTCTTTGATTCATACTAGGGCTGTTTAATTTTTGATTATATAATGTGTTAACATATTGGTTTTTGTGTGCTATTTCTTTAATCATTTCAGATGGGACCGAAATTCCTGGGCTCTAAGAAAAGAAAGACCGGAACCGAAGGTGGCAGTTCTTCTCAAGCACCTAGGGCTATTCCGTTTAATCAAAACCGTTTTAAGAGTCATGTTCAGGAGGCGAGGTATAAGAAGTTAGAGGTTAGGACATGGTGGCCAGAGCGAATTGTGAGGATCAATCCTGAGGGAACCTATGGGTGGTGTCATCGCACCATTGAAGAGTATGGTTGGCTTAGACTTTGTGAGCCTGCACCTAAGTTTCATTTGGAGATTGTAAGAGAGTTCTATGCTAATGCCGTTCCAAATGAAGAATTTCCGGTTGAAGGTGTTCCCTTTGAGTTCAAAACTTGGGTGCGTGGTAAGGAAATTGATTTTTCTCGTCAGGCTATCCGTGAGTTTCTTGGAACTCAATTACCCTTTGAGGATGGTGAGCTGTGTGGGTATCATGTGCAATTAGCAAGGGGTAATTTCGATTGGGAGCATCTGAGGGAGGTCTTGTGTTCGGTTGGGCAATCTTATGATCTTAATCCTTCACAGCAGCCCCAGAAATTCTCTAGGAAGTCGTTGTCAACTAATGCTCAGATTCTCATGTCTGTGGTCCTTCATAATTTGAGGCCTAGGAGTCACACTTCTTCTTTACCTGCTGAGTCTGCTGCTTTGGTTGCTCGTATGATTGAGCATGAGCCGATTGATATTACTCGCATTATTGCGAATGAGCTGAAGAGGGTTGCTTTGAGTGGAACTCGCCATGGTGATCGTGCTCCCTGCAAGTTGATATTCCCGGGTTTGATCATGAATCTGTGCAGGAAAGCTAGAGTGCAGATTCCTTCTGAGGGGCTTATGTCCATTGATACTTTTATTGATGATACTTTTATTGAGCGTTATTGTTTGTCCAGGTTAACTGCTGTTCCTGTTGCTGCTGCTCGCCCTGCTCGCCGCCGTAGTGATCCTGATAGAGAGGAGAACTTGGCATTTCATATGGCACATCAGAGAGCATTCATGTTTATGCATGACGCTATGTCTCAGCTGAGGGTGCAGATGATGGAGCCCCATGTGGCTCATCCGTGGAGTTCTCGCCAAGATTTGGTGGATTATGCTAATTGGCCTGAGGTCAGTCCATTTCCTGAGGAGGAGGGAGATGGTGGCGAGAATGAGAATGTGGAAGATGATGATGAGGATGAGTAGTTCTTTTAGTTGATACTTAGTATGTTTAGTTAGTATGTTTAGTGCTAGTTTTTTTTATTTTTGACTTAAGCTTTGTAGTTTTTGTTCCGTCCTTTTATAGGATGAGGTATTTTGAACCTTAGGCATTGCTATGCCTTTTTGGATATTTTGACACCTGTTGGTGTTTGTTTTTAATTTATTAAGTTTTTAGTTTAATTGCTTTTATTTCTATATACATATGCAATTGTGTTTTTAAATTTTTGTTGTTGTTCTTGTGAAAGTGCTTCCTTTGATGAAGCAAGCTTTTACAACCAATTGGGGCGGTGATGATATAGTGTGAAATTAGTACGTGCAAGGTACATTTCTACCGTTCCTTTAAATATACCATGAATGAGATGCTTGTAACTGTACAATTGAGATGTCATATTTTCTTTAACAAATATAGTTCAATAATGAATCATTTTAGTTCTAAAACTAGTGTGAGGAGCCTTTCCATTGTACATATATATATTATTTTGTGGTTACCAACAATGTGCGTTTAACTCGTGTTTATTATGTTTAATCTTGCGTTTTTTATTTTAACTGTGTAAAGCATGAAAGTGATCAAAGCATTTTGTTTCGCATTACGAGTATAACTTCTCTTCCAAATATAACCTACCCGGTGAGTGTGTGAGTATTTGCTAACCACTTTGAGCCATTTTGCCAAGATTCAATCGGTATCATGTCATGCCTTATAATTGCCGATTTTTGATTTGAATCTTGATGACTTTCTTTGAACCTTGAAAAGTACCATGAAATGTGGTTAGGATTGATTCCTTTTCGCCTTAGAATAGGGAGCATTCGTGATTATGTGGTGGTAATATTCAAGTTGGGGAGAATAAAATTTTGATCTTGGTTGTATTGGTGTGTAGAAGAAAATAAATAATTGCTCAAGAGAGAAAAAGAAAAAGAGAAAAGAAAAAGAGAAAAGAAAAAGAAAAAGGAAAAGAGAAGAGCTTTGCATATAGCTAGTTCCAACAAAATAAAAAGATGAACTCTTGAGCAATAAAATTGTGTGATCGGTTGATAAGGATGTGTGGATATAATCATGACTTGAATGCTCTCTTAGGAATTGACCCCTTTTGTTTCAATGGCCTTGAGAAATGACACTTCCTTGTTAACCAACCCAAGTTTCAACCCTAAAGTCTTTGTGATTCTTGCTTTTACGCTTTTTATATAAATGTTGTGTAGATGATTGCATAATTAATTCTGGATGTTGGCGACATTGTTGTGTGAGTGTTAGGTCCTCAATTTTGTCTCTTACTAGAGAAGTGTGTAGGTTGTGATTCAATTTTGAACTTATTTTGTTTTAGGAGCTGTTTACATCAATTGTGTATTTAGTATTAGTATCTCAAGCATGGTATTATTTGAGCAAGGGTGAGATGTTGCTTGTGTGCTTATGGAATTTGAACCACCCATTTGTTCTTGTCTTAGCTTGTGCTCTCTTGGTTTTGCTTGTTGATTGTTTTTGTGTTTGTTTTCGTTTGAGGACAAACAAAGGTTTAGTTGGGGAGAGTTGTTAGTTACCAATTTGTGTAAATATCTTAGGTAATTTTTGGTAACTCTCAAGTCTTTTTGTGGTTAATAAGTAGTATTTTATTGTCATTTGGTATATATATATTCTTATATTTATATTATTGTTGAATAGTTCTTATCTTTGCAATCTATGTTGGATTTTGTAGTTTTTATAGATAATTGGAAGCTTGGACCTTGGAAAAAGCACTTTGAAGATGTTCCAAGACCAAAGCCAAGGATTGCTGAAAAGAGGTAGCGCGCTAAGCGAGGTTGAGCCCGCTAAGCGCGCTTTTGAAGAAAAGAAGGAAGTTCTGGCAGAGAGTTCCGCGCTAAGCGAGGTCTGGAGCCCGCTTAGCGCGGTTGGGCGGTTTGAGCAATTATTGATAGCGCGCTTAGCGGGCTGCACCGCGCTAAGCGCGGTCTGCGAAACTTTGTTTATTTGTTTATGGGCCAGATCACTTTTGAAAGAGGTTGGAGATATTTTTAGAGAGAAACAAGAGCAATATACACTGTAGCAAATATAGAGTTGAAGATTGGAGGCCTTGATCGTCGATTAATCGCCATTTGATGCTTGTTGATCTTCATCCTTACCTTCTTGTGCAAGCTACCATTCTCATGGATAGCTAAATCACTTTTGTATCAAGATAAGATGTAATCTTCCTAGCCTTTTGTATGTTTTTCTTGTGAATATATGTGTATGAACAAGTGATGATCAATATAGATGGTTTAGTTTGTTTGTTAAAGCTTTTTCTTTGGTATAAATGTTTGAGACATCAATGTTTGTATCTAGACCTAACTAATCATCTTTCAAACTATAAGTTGCAGACATGGATTTAGAGTTTGATGTTTACTAAGTATCGGTTCTTAAAACGTTATTTGTATTGTTTAAACGGTGGAGAAATCGTCGGTTAAACAATGCGGTAAATCTAACTATATCGTTGCGGACACGGACGATATAGGTGTCGATACGTAATTATATTGATCGTTAGCAAGTTCATAAGCATCTATTTATAAGGAAACATACAAATTTAGGTCGATGAAATCGAATCTTGATACGTTTTCTTTAACTTAGAACTTTCTTTAATCTACTCTTTGCTACTAAAAGAATTGAATGATCTTTTGCAAACCTAAAACTAAAGTAACATTAACTCAAGACAAAATAGGCTATAGAACGGCGGTGATATCGCAATAATCCCTGTGGAGACGATAATAACGAAAAGTACACCACAATACTCTTTCAACAAAATGGCGCCGTTGCCGGGGATTGGTTTTGAGATTAATCGCATTGCGATGGTTTTGTGTTTTAAGTTTCGTAAATATGTGTATATCGTATATTTTGTGCATAGTTGTATACTTGTATAGTTATACTTGTTTCGTTTTGTTTGGTGAACTTACTAAACAAGTTGAACTCGGATTAGCTCTTAAATTACATATCTTCAATTTTCAACTTGTTTAGTCAATTTCACCATTCCTTGTATATTGGTTTTTTACACATACTTGTATAAACTTTTGCTTTTGATTCGTTTGTTAAGTGTTTGGGCAGGATGTTTCCTTTAGGTTGCGTTTGAGGCGAAAGCATTGGCGTACCGCGAGGAAGTTTCTTACCATTCGCGAAACAATAAAAGGCGTCGAGCTAACGACGTAAAACGAGCGCTTGTTGGGAGGCACCCCAACGGTTTTATTTTTCTGTTTTTCTGTAAATGAGATGTATAGGTGTTTAGTGGAGGCACACTGGAATTTCTGTTTTGTTGCACTGGTTTTTGTCTTTCTGGTGTAGCGCGCTTAGCGCGCTAGACCGCGCTTAGCGCGGTCTGTAGCTTTTGGCTAATGAATTCTTTTTAATGATTCATTTGCCTCACCTTTTTCCCACTTACACCAAGGCTTTATAGTATGTATTTTATAGTTATAATTTTAATTCTTTTGTTGTTGTTTAGACTCAAATTTTGGCTCGATTACTTGAAGTCGCATTTGGTAATTCTCCAATTTTGATTGATTCAACATGCCAATTGTGCGGTAATGATTGTTCGAATTTGTACATAGCAAGGTACTCGTTTATCGCTTTCTATAGCTTAACATGTTTAGGAGACTTTTCATTTGTACATTTTTCATATTATTCATTCTTTTTGCATAACTTGTTCATGACTTGAATCACATTAGTTTCCCCTTTTTACCATAAATGTGAGGTGGCTTTCCATTGTGTATATATGTGAGTGACCGACATTTCTTGTTTTAACTGGATATTATTATGTTTAATCTTTCGTCTGTATTGATTTTGTGAATGCACGAAAGTGATCAAGGCACTTGTTTGATTTTGAGCACAACTACCATAGCTAAATATCAATTCACCCTGTGAGTGTGTGAGCATTAGTAACCCCCTTTGAGCCTTTTTGTCAATATCCATATTGTTTTTGCTTAATTCTTGGCTATGAGCGTTTGGTTTTCATTTGTGTATGGATGTTGATTCTTTCTTGAACCCTCAACTATGATTTATAGTTTGAATTTTTACCTTGTCTTAGAAAGTAAGGAGTATTCTTATTATGATGATAGTTGTATTCAAGTTGGGGAGAGGATGTTTGCTTGTTTATATTGTGATTGATGTGAGGTTGAGGAAAGAAAAGAAAAAAATGTGAAAAAGAAAGAAAAGAAAAAGAAAGAAAAAAGAGAAAAGAGAAAAAAATTTGAAATAGAAAATAACAAAAAGAGTTGGGAATAAGATTGTGCTAATAAGTATTGGGTTTGGTGTGAAACATGTGATGAAGAAGAAAGTTTGATTGAAATTCCTTTGTTTGGAACTTTGTGGAAGTAATTACTCCCTTAGGTTTAGGCAAGTTTTTGTTTCGATTAGCTTTAGGACTTATCGCTTGTTTGTTAACCGAGCCACATTACAACCTTTAAAGCCCTTGTGATTTGTGCCGTTGCATTTTTGATACTATTTTTGGATGAATGCATAATTTTGTCTATTGTTTGCAAAATTGTCGGGTGTGTGTCAAAGTCCTCGCCTTTCGGTGTTTTTCATCTACCGATGAATTTTTGCTAGGCGTGATTCGTGACTGAGCTTGTTTTGTTTTAGAATGTTTTGTATGATTTTTGTACTTATGATTCGTTTCTTTTTCATGTTGTCGTTGTAGGATTGTGGTAAGTATTTACTTTGATTTGTAAGTTTTTGGTTTGAACTGTGCAATTGTTTCGTTTTCTAAACTGTGTTGATTCTTGATTCTTTGGATTTTCACTTTTGATTCTTTGAGTGTTTGGCCTTGTTTGAGGACAAACAAATTCAAGTTGGGGAGAGTTGTTAAGTGCCAAAATGCAGTTATTTTGTGTTTGTAAATAGTGGCACTTATCGATACTTTTTGTTAATACCGTTTGAATAATTCCCCGTTTTTGTGTATATTTGTATCGTTTGTGTTTTGTTACGTTTTCGCGTAAATATGTACCGTTTGATAGTTTTGTTGTCTTTTTGTAGGTATTTATGCGTGTTCAAAGCTTTGAGGAATAAAGTGTCGAAGACACGGCGACGAGCACGCGATTTTACCAATTCATCGGCGGACAAGGCTCAAAATAAGGATGATCAAATTCATCAATTTGGTTGCAATTTGTTCATTGTTAGATAGAGCATGGAATAAGCTTTCCAACGCTTCGAACCGGGCGCAAATCGGAGTTACGGTTCTCAAGATATGACCAAAACAAGATTTGCTGTTCTGTTGAGCGCGCTAAGCGGGCTTGACCGCGCTAAGCGGGCTCTGGGAGCATTTTTGACCCATTTGGCAGAAAGTTGGGCGCTTAGCGCGGGTTTTTGGCGCTAAGCGCGGTCTGGCGGTCTAAGAAAAATACAAAGCAGCCCGCTTAGCGCGCTGGGCGCGCTTAGCGCGGTCTGCGACTTTCAGACTTGTATATATGTTGTAAAAACACTTTTTTAGGGTTTTTTTATCACCCATTTCCCCCATGGAGTGGCTCTGGTCCAATTTTGATAGTTTAGAGGCTTAGGAAACACCATTGGGTGCGACATCATGTGGATTGATCATGGATCTGTCTCGATTTCATTGTACCGGTGAGATCTTTCCGGTTCATCTTCTCTCTTCCCTTTGTTTCATTCCAATGGTGGGTGTTGTATGTATGTTTCTACTCTTATTGTATGTATATTTGTGGATCTTGGGATTGTTTATATATTCGCTTTACAAATCATCATTGTTGTTGTTCTTGATCTTTTTGCTTAAATGCTCTGGATTTGTGTTGTTGCAGACATGGACACCATAGATCTTGATTAGGAATGATAACTGTTAGTTTCTGGGTTGCAGACATGGATTTAGGACTAACAATCGTAGTGGGTATCGAGTCTAATGCCTCCGTGTTGTTTGTGTCGGTGGAGAAATCGCTGATGTGAATAGTACGGTTGAGCTTTCGTCGGTGTTGCAGACATGGACACCGATGTGGCATCTCGAGTGATGCCCGGTGATGTTGATGCGTATTGTGAGTGTCGAGCGATAGATCTTCAGATTTAAGTATTCGACGGGTAGAACGAAATACAATTCCATAACTCTTTCTCTTAGACTATTGAGACTGTTTATCTGCTTTTATTTACTTTTCCCGCATTTACTTTCCGCACCCAAATCATGAAACTTAGAACGCGAGATAGTCGAACGGCAGTTCTTCTCAACCAATCTCTGTGGACTACGATACGATATAACCTATATCACCCGGTAATAAATAATACCTATTACTTTTTGCTTGCCGCTTTACCGCTTCAACACTCAACAGATGGGAACTGTTTTCACTCCCATGATAAAGAAAGAACTGCCGTTCGACTATCTCGCGTTCTAAGTTTCATGATTTGGGTGCGGAAAGTAAATGCGGGAAAAGTAAATAAAAGCAGATAAACAGTCTCAATAGTCTAAGAGAAAGAGTTATGGAATTGTATTTCGTTCTACCCGTCGAATACTTAAATCTGAAGATCTATCGCTCGACACTCACAATACGCATCAACATCACCGGGCATCACTCGAGATGCCACATCGGTGTCCATGTCTGCAACACCGACGAAAGCTCAACCGTACTATTCACATCAGCGATTTCTCCACCGACACAAACAACACGGAGGCATTAGACTCGATACCCACTACGATTGTTAGTCCTAAATCCATGTCTGCAACCCAGAAACTAACAGTTATCATTCCTAATCAAGATCTATGGTGTCCATGTCTGCAACAACACAAATCCAGAGCATTTAAGCAAAAAGATCAAGAACAACAACAATGATGATTTGTAAAGCGAATATATAAACAATCCCAAGATCCACAAATATACATACAATAAGAGTAGAAACATACATACAACACCCACCATTGGAATGAAACAAAGGGAAGAGAGAAGATGAACCGGAAAGATCTCACCGGTACAATGAAATCGAGACAGATCCATGATCAATCCACATGATGTCGCACCCAATGGTGTTTCCTAAGCCTCTAAACTATCAAAATTGGACCAGAGCCACTCCATGGGGGAAATGGGTGATAAAAAAAAACTAAAAAAGTGTTTTTACAACATATATACAAGTCTGAAAGTCGCAGACCGCGCTAAGCGCGCCCAGCGCGCTAAGCGGGCTGCTTTGTATTTTTCTTAGACCGCCAGACCGCGCTTAGCGCCAAAAACCCGCGCTAAGCGCCCAACTTTCTGCCAAATGGGTCAAAAATGCTCCCAGAGCCCGCTTAGCGCGGTCAAGCCCGCTTAGCGCGCTCAACAGAACAGCAAATCTTGTTTTGGTCATATCTTGAGAACCGTAACTCCGATTTGCGCCCGGTTCGAAGCGTTGGAAAGCTTATTCCATGCTCTATCTAACAATGAACAAATTGCAACCAAATTGATGAATTTGATCATCCTTATTTTGAGCCTTGTCCGCCGATGAATTGGTAAAATCGCGTGCTCGTCGCCGTGTCTTCGACACTTTATTCCTCAAAGCTTTGAACACGCATAAATACCTACAAAAAGACAACAAAACTATCAAACGGTACATATTTACGCGAAAACGTAACAAAACACAAACGATACAAATATACACAAAAACGGGGAATTATTCAAACGGTATTAACAAAAAGTATCGATAAGTGCCACTATTTACAAACACAAAATAACTGCATTTTGGCACTTAACAACTCTCCCCAACTTGAATTTGTTTGTCCTCAAACAAGGCCAAACACTCAAAGAATCAAAAGTGAAAATCCAAAGAATCAAGAATCAACACAGTTTAGAAAACGAAACAATTGCACAGTTCAAACCAAAAACTTACAAATCAAAGTAAATACTTACCACAATCCTACAACGACAACATGAAAAAGAAACGAATCATAAGTACAAAAATCATACAAAACATTCTAAAACAAAACAAGCTCAGTCACGAATCACGCCTAGCAAAAATTCATCGGTAGATGAAAAACACCGAAAGGCGAGGACTTTGACACACACCCGACAATTTTGCAAACAATAGACAAAATTATGCATTCATCCAAAAATAGTATCAAAAATGCAACGGCACAAATCACAAGGGCTTTAAAGGTTGTAATGTGGCTCGGTTAACAAACAAGCGATAAGTCCTAAAGCTAATCGAAACAAAAACTTGCCTAAACCTAAGGGAGTAATTACTTCCACAAAGTTCCAAACAAAGGAATTTCAATCAAACTTTCTTCTTCATCACATGTTTCACACCAAACCCAATACTTATTAGCACAATCTTATTCCCAACTCTTTTTGTTATTTTCTATTTCAAATTTTTTTCTCTTTTCTCTTTTTTCTTTCTTTTTCTTTTCTTTCTTTTTCACATTTTTTTCTTTTCTTTCCTCAACCTCACATCAATCACAATATAAACAAGCAAACTCATCTTTCAAACTCATCCTAAGAGATTATTCCCCGGCAACGGCGCCATTTTGTTGAAAGAGTATTGTGGTGTACTTTTCGTTATTATCGTCTCCACAGGGATTATTGCGATATCACCGCCGTTCTATAGCCTATTTTGTCTTGAGTTAATGTTACTTTAGTTTTAGGTTTGCAAAAGATCATTCAATTCTTTTAGTAGCAAAGAGTAGATTAAAGAAAGTTCTAAGTTAAAGAAAACGTATCAAGATTCGATTTCATCGACCTAAATTTGTATGTTTCCTTATAAATAGATGCTTATGAACTTGCTAACGATCAATATAATTACGTATCGACACCTATATCGTCCGTGTCCGCAACGATATAGTTAGATTTACCGCATTGTTTAACCGACGATTTCTCCACCGTTTAAACAATACAAATAACGTTTTAAGAACCGATACTTAGTAAACATCAAACTCTAAATCCATGTCTGCAACTTATAGTTTGAAAGATGATTAGTTAGGTCTAGATACAAACATTGATGTCTCAAACATTTATACCAAAGAAAAAGCTTTAACAAACAAACTAAACCATCTATATTGATCATCACTTGTTCATACACATATATTCACAAGAAAAACATACAAAAGGCTAGGAAGATTACATCTTATCTTGATACAAAAGTGATTTAGCTATCCATGAGAATGGTAGCTTGCACAAGAAGGTAAGGATGAAGATCAACAAGCATCAAATGGCGATTAATCGACGATCAAGGCCTCCAATCTTCAACTCTATATTTGCTACAGTGTATATTGCTCTTGTTTCTCTCTAAAAATATCTCCAACCTCCTTCAAAAGTGATCTGGCCCATAAACAAATAAACAAAGTTTCGCAGACCGCGCTTAGCGCGGTGCAGCCCGCTAAGCGCGCTATCAATAATTGCTCAAACCGCCCAACCGCGCTAAGCGGGCTCCAGACCTCGCTTAGCGCGGAACTCTCTGCCAGAACTTCCTTCTGTTCTTCAAAAGCGCGCTTAGCGGGCTCAACCTCGCTTAGCGCGCTACCTCTTTTCAGCAATCCTTGGCTTTGGTCTTGGAACATCTTCAAAGTGCTTTTTCCAAGGTCCAAGCTTCCAATTATCTATAAAAACTACAAAATCCAACATAGATTGCAAAGATAAGAACTATTCAACAATAATATAAATATAAGAATATATATATACCAAATGACAATAAAATACTACTTATTAACCACAAAAAGACTTGAGAGTTACCAAAAATTACCTAAGATATTTACACAAATTGGTAACTAACAACTCTCCCCAACTAAACCTTTGTTTGTCCTCAAACGAAAACAAACACAAAAACAATCAACAAGCAAAACCAAGAGAGCACAAGCTAAGACAAGAACAAATGGGTGGTTCAAATTCCATAAGCACACAAGCAACATCTCACCCTTGCTCAAATAATACCATGCTTGAGATACTAATACTAAATACACAATTGATGTAAACAGCTCCTAAAACAAAATAAGTTCAAAATTGAATCACAACCTACACACTTCTCTAGTAAGAGACAAAATTGAGGACCTAACACTCACACAACAATGTCGCCAACATCCAGAATTAATTATGCAATCATCTACACAACATTTATATAAAAAGCGTAAAAGCAAGAATCACAAAGACTTTAGGGTTGAAACTTGGGTTGGTTAACAAGGAAGTGTCATTTCTCAAGGCCATTGAAACAAAAGGGGTCAATTCCTAAGAGAGCATTCAAGTCATGATTATATCCACACATCCTTATCAACCGATCACACAATTTTATTGCTCAAGAGTTCATCTTTTTATTTTGTTGGAACTAGCTATATACAAAGCTCTTCTCTTTTCCTTTTTCTTTTTCTTTTCTCTTTTTCTTTGGTATAAATGTTTGAGACATCAATGTTTGTATCTAGACCTAACTAATCATCTTTCAAACTATAAGTTGCAGACATGGATTTAGAGTTTGATGTTTACTAAGTATCGGTTCTTAAAACGTTATTTGTATTGTTTAAACGGTGGAGAAATCGTCGGTTAAACAATGCGGTAAATCTAACTATATCGTTGCGGACACGGACGATATAGGTGTCGATACGTAATTATATTGATCGTTAGCAAGTTCATAAGCATCTATTTATAAGGAAACATACAAATTTAGGTCGATGAAATCGAATCTTGATACGTTTTCTTTAACTTAGAACTTTCTTTAATCTACTCTTTGCTACTAAAAGAATTGAATGATCTTTTGCAAACCTAAAACTAAAGTAACATTAACTCAAGACAAAATAGGCTATAGAACGGCGGTGATATCGCAATAATCCCTGTGGAGACGATAATAACGAAAAGTACACCACAATACTCTTTCAATGGCCTTGAGAAATGACACTTCCTTGTTAACCAACCCAAGTTTCAACCCTAAAGTCTTTGTGATTCTTGCTTTTACGCTTTTTATATAAATGTTGTGTAGATGATTGCATAATTAATTCTGGATGTTGGCGACATTGTTGTGTGAGTGTTAGGTCCTCAATTTTGTCTCTTACTAGAGAAGTGTGTAGGTTGTGATTCAATTTTGAACTTATTTTGTTTTAGGAGCTGTTTACATCAATTGTGTATTTAGTATTAGTATCTCAAGCATGGTATTATTTGAGCAAGGGTGAGATGTTGCTTGTGTGCTTATGGAATTTGAACCACCCATTTGTTCTTGTCTTAGCTTGTGCTCTCTTGGTTTTGCTTGTTGATTGTTTTTGTGTTTGTTTTCGTTTGAGGACAAACAAAGGTTTAGTTGGGGAGAGTTGTTAGTTACCAATTTGTGTAAATATCTTAGGTAATTTTTGGTAACTCTCAAGTCTTTTTGTGGTTAATAAGTAGTATTTTATTGTCATTTGGTATATATATATTCTTATATTTATATTATTGTTGAATAGTTCTTATCTTTGCAATCTATGTTGGATTTTGTAGTTTTTATAGATAATTGGAAGCTTGGACCTTGGAAAAAGCACTTTGAAGATGTTCCAAGACCAAAGCCAAGGATTGCTGAAAAGAGGTAGCGCGCTAAGCGAGGTTGAGCCCGCTAAGCGCGCTTTTGAAGAAAAGAAGGAAGTTCTGGCAGAGAGTTCCGCGCTAAGCGAGGTCTGGAGCCCGCTTAGCGCGGTTGGGCGGTTTGAGCAATTATTGATAGCGCGCTTAGCGGGCTGCACCGCGCTAAGCGCGGTCTGCGAAACTTTGTTTATTTGTTTATGGGCCAGATCACTTTTGAAAGAGGTTGGAGATATTTTTAGAGAGAAACAAGAGCAATATACACTGTAGCAAATATAGAGTTGAAGATTGGAGGCCTTGATCGTCGATTAATCGCCATTTGATGCTTGTTGATCTTCATCCTTACCTTCTTGTGCAAGCTACCATTCTCATGGATAGCTAAATCACTTTTGTATCAAGATAAGATGTAATCTTCCTAGCCTTTTGTATGTTTTTCTTGTGAATATATGTGTATGAACAAGTGATGATCAATATAGATGGTTTAGTTTGTTTGTTAAAGCTTTTTCTTTGGTATAAATGTTTGAGACATCAATGTTTGTATCTAGACCTAACTAATCATCTTTCAAACTATAAGTTGCAGACATGGATTTAGAGTTTGATGTTTACTAAGTATCGGTTCTTAAAACGTTATTTGTATTGTTTAAACGGTGGAGAAATCGTCGGTTAAACAATGCGGTAAATCTAACTATATCGTTGCGGACACGGACGATATAGGTGTCGATACGTAATTATATTGATCGTTAGCAAGTTCATAAGCATCTATTTATAAGGAAACATACAAATTTAGGTCGATGAAATCGAATCTTGATACGTTTTCTTTAACTTAGAACTTTCTTTAATCTACTCTTTGCTACTAAAAGAATTGAATGATCTTTTGCAAACCTAAAACTAAAGTAACATTAACTCAAGACAAAATAGGCTATAGAACGGCGGTGATATCGCAATAATCCCTGTGGAGACGATAATAACGAAAAGTACACCACAATACTCTTTCCCCGGCAACGGCGCCATTTTGTTGAAAGAGTATTGTGGTGTACTTTTCGTTATTATCGTCTCCACAGGGATTATTGCGATATCACCGCCGTTCTATAGCCTATTTTGTCTTGAGTTAATGTTACTTTAGTTTTAGGTTTGCAAAAGATCATTCAATTCTTTTAGTAGCAAAGAGTAGATTAAAGAAAGTTCTAAGTTAAAGAAAATGTATCAAGATTCGATTTCATCGACCTAAATTTGTATGTTTCCTTATAAATAGATGCTTATGAACTTGCTAACGATCAATATAATTACGTATCGACACCTATATCGTCCGTGTCCGCAACGATATAGTTAGATTTACCGCATTGTTTAACCGACGATTTCTCCACCGTTTAAACAATACAAATAACGTTTTAAGAACCGATACTTAGTAAACATCAAACTCTAAATCCATGTCTGCAACTTATAGTTTGAAAGATGATTAGTTAGGTCTAGATACAAACATTGATGTCTCAAACATTTATACCAAAGAAAAAGCTTTAACAAACAAACTAAACCATCTATATTGATCATCACTTGTTCATACACATATATTCACAAGAAAAACATACAAAAGGCTAGGAAGATTACATCTTATCTTGATACAAAAGTGATTTAGCTATCCATGAGAATGGTAGCTTGCACAAGAAGGTAAGGATGAAGATCAACAAGCATCAAATGGCGATTAATCGACGATCAAGGCCTCCAATCTTCAACTCTATATTTGCTACAGTGTATATTGCTCTTGTTTCTCTCTAAAAATATCTCCAACCTCTTTCAAAAGTGATCTGGCCCATAAACAAATAAACAAAGTTTCGCAGACCGCGCTTAGCGCGGTGCAGCCCGCTAAGCGCGCTATCAATAATTGCTCAAACCGCCCAACCGCGCTAAGCGGGCTCCAGACCTCGCTTAGCGCGGAACTCTCTGCCAGAACTTCCTTCTTTTCTTCAAAAGCGCGCTTAGCGGGCTCAACCTCGCTTAGCGCGCTACCTCTTTTCAGCAATCCTTGGCTTTGGTCTTGGAACATCTTCAAAGTGCTTTTTCCAAGGTCCAAGCTTCCAATTATCTATAAAAACTACAAAATCCAACATAGATTGCAAAGATAAGAACTATTCAACAATAATATAAATATAAGAATATATATATACCAAATGACAATAAAATACTACTTATTAACCACAAAAAGACTTGAGAGTTACCAAAAATTACCTAAGATATTTACACAAATTGGTAACTAACAACTCTCCCCAACTAAACCTTTGTTTGTCCTCAAACGAAAACAAACACAAAAACAATCAACAAGCAAAACCAAGAGAGCACAAGCTAAGACAAGAACAAATGGGTGGTTCAAATTCCATAAGCACACAAGCAACATCTCACCCTTGCTCAAATAATACCATGCTTGAGATACTAATACTAAATACACAATTGATGTAAACAGCTCCTAAAACAAAATAAGTTCAAAATTGAATCACAACCTACACACTTCTCTAGTAAGAGACAAAATTGAGGACCTAACACTCACACAACAATGTCGCCAACATCCAGAATTAATTATGCAATCATCTACACAACATTTATATAAAAAGCGTAAAAGCAAGAATCACAAAGACTTTAGGGTTGAAACTTGGGTTGGTTAACAAGGAAGTGTCATTTCTCAAGGCCATTGAAACAAAAGGGGTCAATTCCTAAGAGAGCATTCAAGTCATGATTATATCCACACATCCTTATCAACCGATCACACAATTTTATTGCTCAAGAGTTCATCTTTTTATTTTGTTGGAACTAGCTATATACAAAGCTCTTCTCTTTTCCTTTTTCTTTTTCTTTTCTCTTTTTCTTTTCTCTTTTTCTTTTCTCTTTTTCTTTTTCTCTCTTGAGCAATTATTTATTTTCTTCTACACACCAATACAACCAAGATCAAAATTTTATTCTCCCCAACTTGAATATTACCACCACATAATCACGAATGCTCCCTATTCTAAGGCGAAAAGGAATCAATCCTAACCACATTTCATGGTACTTTTCAAGGTTCAAAGAAAGTCATCAAGATTCAAATCAAAAATCGGCAATTATAAGGCATGACATGATACCGATTGAATCTTGGCAAAATGGCTCAAAGTGGTTAGCAAATACTCACACACTCACCGGGTAGGTTATATTTGGAAGAGAAGTTATACTCGTAATGCGAAACAAAATGCTTTGATCACTTTCATGCTTTACACAGTTAAAATAAAAAACGCAAGATTAAACATAATAAACACGAGTTAAACGCACATTGTTGGTAACCACAAAATAATATATATATGTACAATGGAAAGGCTCCTCACACTAGTTTTAGAACTAAAATGATTCATTATTGAACTATATTTGTTAAAGAAAATATGACATCTCAATTGTACAGTTACAAGCATCTCATTCATGGTATATTTAAAGGAACGGTAGAAATGTACCTTGCACGTACTAATTTCACACTATATCATCACCGCCCCAATTGGTTGTAAAAGCTTTTTCTTTGGTATAAATGTTTGAGACATCAATGTTTGTATCTAGACCTAACTAATCATCTTTCAAACTATAAGTTGCAGACATGGATTTAGAGTTTGATGTTTACTAAGTATCGGTTCTTAAAACGTTATTTGTATTGTTTAAACGGTGGAGAAATCGTCGGTTAAACAATGCGGTAAATCTAACTATATCGTTGCGGACACGGACGATATAGGTGTCGATACGTAATTATATTGATCGTTAGCAAGTTCATAAGCATCTATTTATAAGGAAACATACAAATTTAGGTCGATGAAATCGAATCTTGATACATTTTCTTTAACTTAGAACTTTCTTTAATCTACTCTTTGCTACTAAAAGAATTGAATGATCTTTTGCAAACCTAAAACTAAAGTAACATTAACTCAAGACAAAATAGGCTATAGAACGGCGGTGATATCGCAATAATCCCTGTGGAGACGATAATAACGAAAAGTACACCACAATACTCTTTCAACAACGAAAGAGTATTGTGGTGTACTTTTCGTTATTATCGTCTCCACAGGGATTATTGCGATATCACCGCCGTTCTATAGCCTATTTTGTCTTGAGTTAATGTTACTTTAGTTTTAGGTTTGCAAAAGATCATTCAATTCTTTTAGTAGCAAAGAGTAGATTAAAGAAAGTTCTAAGTTAAAGAAAACGTATCAAGATTCGATTTCATCGACCTAAATTTGTATGTTTCCTTATAAATAGATGCTTATGAACTTGCTAACGATCAATATAATTACGTATCGACACCTATATCGTCCGTGTCCGCAACGATATAGTTAGATTTACCGCATTGTTTAACCGACGATTTCTCCACCGTTTAAACAATACAAATAACGTTTTAAGAACCGATACTTAGTAAACATCAAACTCTAAATCCATGTCTGCAACTTATAGTTTGAAAGATGATTAGTTAGGTCTAGATACAAACATTGATGTCTCAAACATTTATACCAAAGAAAAAGCTTTAACAAACAAACTAAACCATCTATATTGATCATCACTTGTTCATACACATATATTCACAAGAAAAACATACAAAAGGCTAGGAAGATTACATCTTATCTTGATACAAAAGTGATTTAGCTATCCATGAGAATGGTAGCTTGCACAAGAAGGTAAGGATGAAGATCAACAAGCATCAAATGGCGATTAATCGACGATCAAGGCCTCCAATCTTCAACTCTATATTTGCTACAGTGTATATTGCTCTTGTTTCTCTCTAAAAATATCTCCAACCTCTTTCAAAAGTGATCTGGCCCATAAACAAATAAACAAAGTTTCGCAGACCGCGCTTAGCGCGGTGCAGCCCGCTAAGCGCGCTATCAATAATTGCTCAAACCGCCCAACCGCGCTAAGCGGGCTCCAGACCTCGCTTAGCGCGGAACTCTCTGCCAGAACTTCCTTCTTTTCTTCAAAAGCGCGTCAGCGTAGATTTGGCACTTGTGACAGGTCCTTGCATATTGGAAACAGTCGGCCTCCATTGTTAGCCAGTAGTACCCTGCTCGCAGTATCTTTCTAGCCATTGAATGTCCGTTTGCATGAGTTCCGAAGGTTCCTTCATGTACCTCCCTGATAATCTCCTTGGCCTCGTTTTTATCTACACACCTCAACAACACTGAATCATAGTTCCTTTTGTATAGGATGTTTCCGCTTAAGAAGAACTTGGATGCAAGTCTCCTCAGTGTCTTTTTATCAATGGTTGAGGCATTCTCCGGGTATTCTTGTTTTTCCATGTACTTCTTAATGTCGTGGTACCATGGTTTGTTGTCAGACTGCTCCTCAATCGTGAGACAATAGGCAGGTTCGTCGAAGTGCCTAACGGTTATTCGTGGTTCGTGGTTTGGCCAGGTCACCTTGAACATAGAGGAAAGCGTTGCTAGTGCATCGGCTATTTGATTTTCTTCCCTCGGGATATGAGTAAAGGTGATAGTATCAAATTCAGCTGTCAACTCCAGTATAAGGTCTCGGTATGGGATTAGCTTTGCATCTCGAGTGTCCCACTCTTTGTTGACCTGATGGATTACCAATGCTGAGTCTCCGTATACATCAAGGAGTTTGATTCTTAGGTCGATCGCAGCTTCTAACCCCAATATGCATGCTTCGTATTCTGCAATGTTGTTGGTACAGTCGAAACATAGTCTTGCAGTGAAGGGTAAGTGTCGGTCATCGGGAGATGTCAATACTGCCCCTATGCCATGTCCTAGTGCATTTGAAGCACCGTCGAACATGAGTTTCCATGCCAAACCCGGTTCGGGTCCCTCATCGGGTCCCGGTATTTCATAGTCTCTTACTAGCATAATATCCTCGTCGGGGAAGTCGAACTTCATAGATTGGTATTCCTCGAGTGGTTGGTGGGCAAGATGTTCTGCCAAGACACTCCCTTTTATTGCTTTTTGAGTTACATACTGTATGTCGTATTCGGACAACAACATTTGCCATCTTGCAATTCTACCCGTGAGAGCCTGTTTTTCGAACACGTATTTCAAAGGATCCATTCTCGATATCAGCCATGTGGAGTCGTTCAGCATATATTGCCTTAGACGTTTGGAGGCCCATGCTAGGGCGCAACATGTCTTTTCCAATGGTGAATACCGAGACTCGCAATCCGTGAATTTCTTACTGAGGTAGTAAATAGCGTGTTCTTTCCTGCCTGTTTCATCTTGTTGCCCCAGTACACACCCCATAGACCTTTCGAGTACTGTGAGGTACATGATTAGTGGCCTTCCGGGTACAGGAGGTAAGAGTATAGGTGGTTCTTGTAAGTAGTTCTTTATGGTTTCGAAGGCTACTTGACAATCATCATTCCACTTGATAGGTTGATCTTTCCTGAGTAGTTTGAATATAGGCTCGCATGTAGCTGTTAGATGTGAAATGAACCTTGAGATGTAATTCAATCGACCCAGGAAACCTCGTACCTCTTTTTCTGTTTTTGGAACGGGCATCGCTTGTATGGCTTTTACTTTATCGGGATCAACCTCTATACCTCGTTGGCTAACAATGAATCCCAACAGCTTTCCCGATCTTACACCAAACGTACACTTGTTCGGGTTTAACCTTAGCTTGTACTTCTTTAGACGTTCAAACAGCTTATGTAGATTTGTAATATGTTCTTCTTCAGTGCGAGACTTGGCAATCATATCATCTACATATACTTCGACCTCTTTATGGATCATATCATGGAATAATGTGACCATGGCTCTTTGATATGTTGCCCCTGCATTTCTCAACCCGAATGGCATTACTTTGTAGCAAAAAGTGCCCCAAGAGGTCATGAAGGTAGTCTTTTCCATATCCTCGGGAGCCATCTTAATCTGATTATACCCGGAGAAACCATCCATAAAAGAGAACACTGAAGCTTGTGCTGTATTATCCACCAAGATATCTATATGTGGAAGTGGGAAATCATCTTTTGGACTTGCTTTATTTAGATCCCTGTAATCTACACACATGCGCACTTTCCCGTCTTTTTTAGGAACCGGCACTATGTTTGCAATCCAAGGTGGGTAGTCAACCACAGCAAGAAACCCGGCATCGAACTGTTTGAGCACCTCTTCCCTAATCTTACTATCCATATCTGGTCGAACCCTTCTGCGCTTTTGCCTGACCGGCGCACATCCTTCTTTGAGAGGTAACCTGTGTACCACGATGTCTGTATCCAACCCCGGCATGTCACGGTATGACCAAGCAAAAATCTCTGCATACTCGTGGAGGAGCTTGATTAACGTTGCTTTTACGTCCTTACCTAGCGTTGCCCCAATCTTAATGTTTTTGGGTTCTTCATCTGTTCCCAAGTTTATGGTTTCAATGGCCTCTTGTGGAGGGAGCATGCTCTTGGATTCCTTATCCACTAACCTTGACAACTCTTCCGGAAGTTCATCGTCTTCCTCATCCCCTCCTTCAGCCTGATTAGCGAGAGCCTCGAGTTTGTATAGAGTCTCAGCAGTATTATTATCGGTGGTGTCAGAAAGTGATCTGCACATGTTTTATGTTTGTTTTCTTTTAGTATGCAGATGTGAACGTGCTTTGTTTGTGCAAGAAATTTATTTGTCATTTTCAGAAATGGGAAAGGAATAAATGCGAGAAAAGACAATACTTTCAATACCAAAATGCAAAGACAATTTTATTAATAAACTTCGAACTTGAAAGTAAATGGGGCCCTTACAAACTAGCTCTATGCTTCGGGCGAGGCATGAGCGTTATTGTTTTTCTTTATTAAAAAGGGGAAATAAAACACACAAAAGCAAATTACTTTGAAATGAAAACTATCTCCGGTATCTCCAGGCTTGTCCAATTCTGAAGCTGTTCTCCTGGCCTGATCTCTCGAATGAAATTGGACGTCCCTTCTTGAGAGTCCTGATTGGACACCATAGCCACATGCTCATAACCGCCAGTCACAAAAGTTTGCATTATTGGGGGAAATGGTCGTTCTTCTTTCTTAATGCTTGTGACCTTGGTGGGTTGGTATCCTAACCCCAGGCGATCCTTCTTCTCCAAAACTTCTGGCAGCTTGCCCCAGCCTTTAGTATCTGCGTCTTGTAGGTCTTTCCATGAGGTTACCGCCCTTCTTATCTTCTCCACTGGTAGTGTGATAGCAGTTGCAATTTCTAGAGCTTGAAATGCGGTACCCAATGCTTCGTCTCCAGCCTCAATATATCTGTATGAGTTTAGATTGCTGACAAATATATCCTCTTCTCCATTGATAGTTACTATGGAGTTCCCATTCACAAACTTTAGTTTCTGATGGAGGGTGGAGGTGACTGCCCCAGCTGCATGGATCCAAGGACGCCCTAGTAGGCAGGTATAAGCTGGCTCGATTTCCATCACTTGGAAGTTGATGCAGAAGGTGTGGGGACCAATTATGACAGAAAGGTCTACTTCTCCAAATACCGGACTCTGTGATCCATCGAAAGCTTTAACCACCAGACGACTAGGTCTAACCACAAGTCCCTCTAAGGCTATCTTATCAAGTGTGGCTTTTGGCATCACGTTTAAGGATGACCCTGTGTCGATCAAAACTCTAGCCAGATGAGCCTTCCCACACTGCATGGAGATATGCAAGGCTTTGTTGTGTGACTTTCCTTGTAGGGGTAACTCATTGTCACTGAAACCCAGGCATGCCCCAGCAGTTAGATTGGCTACCATCCCATCAAATTGATTGACTGTGATGTCCTTAGTTACATGGGCAGCGTTTAGGATCTTCATCAAGGCATCTCGATGCTTCTCGGAGTGTATCAATAATGATAAGAGCGATATTTTAGACGGTGTCTGTTGCAACTGATCTACCACTCTATAATCACTCTTCTTAATCAGAGCGAGAAACTCCTCAGCATCCTTATTAGAAGTTTCTTTATCCTTAGGTTCAGCCTCGTCAATTGGTCTCGTGACAACTTGTTCTCCAGATTGTGTCAAGTTTCCACTAGACGTTGGTTGTACTTGCGCAGTTTTGAATATGCGCCCACTACGGGTCATACCTCCAGGTCCAACGATGCTTGATACTGCAGTATCGGTCTCATATTCCCATGGTACCGCTTTCATCTTGTCCAAAGGATATGGTCCTCTGATTGGGATGATCTTGGTACGTTCTTGCGCAGGTATCATCACTGGCGGTCTAGAGCATGGGATAATCAATGGTTTCCTTGCCCCTTGTGCAGGTATCATTAAAGGCTCGTTTCTTTCCACCATCGCCACATATTCCTCTTCAGGGTGTTCCTCCAATTGGATCAATCCTTGATCCATGAGTCTTTGCAAAGTGTCTTCGAAAGCTTCGTTATGTTCTAGGATAAACCCCTTTATAAGAAGACACCTCTTAAGTGCATCTGTGGGGGAGTCCCGTTGTTGAACCAACTCTTGCTCATTGACAACTTCTATTGCATTGACTGCGCCTTCATGGTGTGGCATTGGATTTGTTTTCACATTGGGTTTGTCAAAAGCAATTGCTCCTGACTCTATCAAGTCCTGAACCTTGTGCCTAAAGGCCCAACATTTTTCCAACGTATGTCCAGGAGAATTGTCGTGAAATTCACACCTCTCATTCGGGTTGAATCTGGGTGGAATCTTTCCTGGAATTAGAGGTGGCATAGGTCTAAGCTCTACCAATGATTCACTCAGCAAATATTTTAGTATTTCACTCTTGGAAGTGGGTAGAGGATCGAATTTCCTCGGAGGACCTTGGAACCTGCTTTGTTGAGGTGGGTAGGACACAGGATGTCTAGGCTCTTGATGCACTACTGCGTTGGTCTCCCCTTCCTTCTTTTTAGCGAAGGTTGAGGTGGGCCTTTTTGAGTGATAAGAGTTAGATGATGCTCCTTGTATTTTCCCGCTCTTAATTCCGTCTTCTATCCTTTCACCAATAACCACTAAATCTGAAAACCCTGAGGACACACTCCCTACCATTTTATCGTAGTATGGCCCTTGTAATGTAGCCATAAACATTTTTACGAGTTCTTTTTCCAATAGGGGAGGTTGGACTCGGGAGGCCATTTCCCTCCATCTTTGTGCATACTCCTTGAATGATTCCTCTTTCTTTTGTGACAAATTTTGGAGTTGCATCCGATCGGGTGCCATGTCCAAATTGTATTTATATTGTTTCAGGAACGTATTAGCAAGGTCGGTCCAGCTTCGGATGTGAGACTTCTCTAATTGCATATACCAGTCAACCGATGCTCCACTCAAGCTATCTTGAAAAAAATGCATCATCAGCTTTTGGTCATGAGCATAAGCAGCCATTTTTCGCACATACATGCGCAAGTGATTCCTCGGACAAGAGAGTCCCTTGTACTTTTCGAAGTCGGGTATCTTGAATTTGTGAGGAATAGTCAAATCCGGCACCAAGCTCATTTCATAGGTATCCACATCGAAGACATCATATCCTTCCATTGCTTTCATCCTTTCTTCCAGCGCCTTGATTTGTCCACTCTCCTTGGAATTCTCCCCAGAATCAACAGAGGTCAACTTTGGTTGAGGGACTTGATCTGTGTCATTAGTGTCCCCATACTGTAAATCCAAGTAGTCCTCATCCCTAAGCGGATTGTTGACTGGAATGCGAACGGTGCGAGACGCCCCTTCCTTCTGAATAGTAGGGATAAATCCTTCTTGAGAAGCCTCTCCCTCTTCATGAGTTGTGATAGTCCTTTTTGAGGAGTGGGCTTTTGCCTTGTGAGGGTCATGACCCTTAACATATCCTAGCAATGGGTTGCCATCTTTAGGTATCTCTTCATACTGATCATGAACTTCCTTAGCTTTGTCTTGCTTATCTTTGAGTTCTTTCAGGAAGCTCAGCACTTGGGCCATTCCTCCCTGGAGGTCTTCAACAGTACCCTTTAGTTGGGTCATTTCCTCACGAAGGGCGGCCTGGTTCTGTTCCAATTGTTCCATTGCCCTTTTCTTTTGAGATCTTGTCTGAATTAGCGGTTGAGTTGCAATGGTGTGACTGGAGATGAAGATAGTTTTTCTTTAATGCTTGGTAATTAAATATGACATGCATGATATGAATGTTATGCTTATGCTATGTTCATGTCTTATCCACATTATTATAGTAAATATACATTCTTTCTTTTTATTCTTTTTCTTCCTTTTTCTTTTTTTTTTTTTTTGCATATATTTATTTGGTGAATATTATAGGAACAACAAGTAAATGCGAAAATAAACATACTTTATTAATTGAAAGGAAACACCACTTCATTGTTGGTTTACAAAAAAGAAAGGAAACTGAAAATTAAAAATACTTAAAATAACTTGAATCAAAAGTACTTGGAATAAAAGCAACAAGGAAATAACATAAAACTAAGAGCGCCTTTGGATGTCTTCTTTAAACTTGTCCACCATGCTCCTACAAAGCTCCATAAACTCTTTGACGACTTCAGGAAGGATGATGGGAGAAGATTCTGCTCTTTCCAAACTTTTTGGAATATCCAGGATTAGATCATTACACAAGAAGACTAGCTTAGCATGATCCTCACGACATTTTTCATATTCTTCGAGCATCTTGGGAACCATGCTCACATGTTCATTCGCCGCAAAAATAATTGAATAAAGTCTTTTCCAATAATCTTTTTCTTCCAAGGCTGCCTCAAATTCCTCTTTTTGTCTTGTGAATACTTCCCTAAGTGACACCATAGCTTGAAATGCCCTTTCATACTCACCAGTGCGCTGTAAAAGTTCTTCCTCCGTGGTTAACCTTCTTGCATGCTCCTGTTGTCCAGCATTGAGGGCTTCTTGAAGATCATATTTGAGGCCTCTTATTTCATCCTCTTGATCTTTAGTCCTATCAGTTAATTCAAAGATTACAGCCTCCAGATTCTTCTCAGATTCTGTTTTGTCATGGGAAGCCTTTTCGTAACGCCTTCTCCACCTTGCAATTTCCCTACCCGCTTGTTCCAACCTCTCATTATGTGCTTCCAAATTAAAATTAGCACTTAGAACTCCTTCGGTTGCACGTTTCCTCTTACCCCTTTGCCTATCATTCTCTTCCTTCATTGCTTGAAGCTCTTGATTTTTCTCTTTGAGGTCAAAGCGTAGTTGACTCTTTTCGTTGGTAAGTTGATGCAAATCAAGTTCTAGTTTCTCTTTTTCCTTTTGGGATGCCTCTAGGGCAGCCTTGATCCCTTCTATCTCTTCGATGGATAGAGGAACAGGATCGGGAGAATCAGGCTTGTATGCGGGATCCACAACAAAAGGTAGCAAAATTTTTCCAACTCTTTCTTGAACCCAGGTGGTGTAAGGTGCTTTTGCAATTGCATTCTTTGGCCCAAAATATTTTCTTTGAACCTGACTCCAAGCTTGAATTACTCTTTTCAATGTTCTAGGTGCACCTTTCCCATTATCATGCAAGATCAATTCTTCTATTTGTTGTTCGGAAGGTTCACCATCCATAGAATGTCCTAATTGACGCAATGCTAACACGGGGTTATAATTAATACAACCAAGAGTCCCCATTAATGGCACATTGTCAAAATCTCCACATTTGTAAATGATCCTATCAGATTTTAATTTCTTTGCATACCATAAGATAGAATCTGCTTTAAGAGCCCTTAGCTTTTGAGACCACTCGTTCCTAGCAAGCTCTTTGATAAAGCAACTAGATTTGTAGAGATGAGAAGTCAACCAAGAATATAGCCAGTGGACACAACAAAATAGCATTCCTTTCTTCTTTTCGTACTTCATATGAATAGCATAGTAAATATTAGCGAGGATAGTTGGCGTAGGATCTTTTCCATAAACCTTAAAGGAAGTGAAAGCATGAATGGCAGCGGGATCAACATAATCAACATTTTTTGGCAATAAAACAACTCCAAAAATCAAAAGAGCTAGTAAATGTCCACAAATGTCCCATTGTTTCTTTTGAGCATACATTAAAGCTTGATTTTCTAAGTAAGATCTTTTGATCCCATGCACATCCCCATCAGTTTTATAATTAGTCTTCAATTCCGTAGCAGATAACCCCAAAGCTTTTGCCAAATCTGAAAAGTCAACTTCTTTACCCGCACCAGTATAGAATTCTTTTTTAATTTTTGAGAACCCCAAAGTAGCATCTATCTCTTCCAAAGTTGGAGCCAACTGAAAGTCTTGAAAAGTGAAGCACCTAAGCGGAGGGTCATAAAATTGAACCAAAGCAGTAATTGCTTCTTCTTGTACTCTCACCCTTAGCAAGTCCAAAATATTCCCATAGCGGATTACAAACCTATCCAAAGCACTTGATGGTAATTTTTCCTTGATTATTTTCAGCTTCTTGATATCCGGAGTGGAAACGGAAAGGTGAACAATGGTCTTCTTGGTACTCATCCTTCCTACATATTCACCAAATAGAATATATTTTTTACATTTATATCATATTTTTTTTTATTTACTATTTTTTTTTTGGATAAAACATGATGAGAATGCAAATGAGAGATGATGCATGCAAACACACAACAACGAAAAGAAAATCATAGCAACAACAAAAAAAATATATAAAACAAATCAAACATATATAACACAATATTTCAAGAAACCCAAGTTCATAGGTTCGACGTAGGGGGCTCTAGGGAGCCAACCTTTTATGGGGGGTTCTAGAAGGTCTCATGGGGTCATTCGTAGCCTCCGAGACTCTTTGTCTCTTTGGATTTTAAAACGACTCATTTTATCCATGAGGTTCGAATTTTTGGGGTAGGTTCTCGGAGAGATCAGCCAAGTATCCAGTCCAGCCCTCAACAAAGTCAAGCCTCGTTTTGGACCTTTCCGAACACTCAACCCACTCCGAGTGGAGTTATCAGTGAGATTCGTAGGAGATTCGTACTCCCCTATTGATCTCAAAATTAACTCCCACACTTAGGGTTTAACATAATATAAAACAACAATGCATATATTAATTAAACATTTCAAGGCAGAACAAATAAACAAAAAACAAAAAAAAATAAATAATAAAAACATTAATATTTATTAAAAGATGAACCTCTCCCCAAACCCTAAAAATGGCAAGTTTGCCAAACCCTAAAATGCGCCACAAACCCTAAACCATAAACCACGAGCCATAAACCTAAACCCACTCAAGCCTTAGGAGCATAATAATTCACTAAAAGTGTTCTCCCCAGCAGAGTCGCCAGCTGTAGCAACCTGCCTAAAAATTTCAGCTTTCGAGTCGCCACCTATTCTGAAGGGCGAATAGGAAACCCTACACAGATAAGAGATTGAGGGTAAGTTATTATAATCAGGCTGAGGGAAGGTATGAGGCACCCTCAGCCCTTTCCTAAAGGCTAACAATCAAAGATTAGGGTTGCATGGCAGGAAATTAGGGAGAAATGTGGCAAACAGAATTTTAAGACATGATTGAGATTTTGAAGAGGGGGACTCGCCTTGTTGCCAAGTGCCTACGTACCTCCTTAGGGAGGATCAGAGTCTACGTAGTTCGGGAAGAGTTGTACGCCATTTAGAGTTGGAATTTGATTTGATATGGTTTTTTAGAGGCTTTTTGGTTAGCCTATCGCAGTTTGTTTTGTCTTTGTAATTTTGAATGGATTTGAGAATTATTTGAAGGCGTGGGCGTACAACCCTGATTTGGCACTATTAACCGCGATAATCAATTGATTCAATTACCATAGTTAAAAGATTTGAAATTTGCATCACCACCAATTTTAATCGATTGGTTCGATTATTACTAACGATGAATTAAGGTATATTTTAATAATTTTGTGGAGTTTTATATGCATTGTTACCCCTCGTAATCGATTGATTCGATTAAAAAGAATAACAAATTAAATCGAAGGAAAGACGGTTAATCATCACAACTAATAAAATAGTTGCAACCATTTAACCAAATAATAGAAATCATATTTTATTTAATTAAATAACATTTTAATTAAAAATATTGTTAACCATAGCGATTAATCGATTTAATCGGCACGGATAACAAATTATAAGAATTTCAATATAATTATCATGTGTTTATTTTAAAAAATTATTATAACATAATTAATATTATTAAAATAATATTTTAATTAAAATAAAACAAAATAATTAAATTTTATTAAGTTTAATAGGGTTTTGGTTCAGTGTGGTTACCATGAGGGCGCATATTATAGGTGTTAGCAGCATGGACATTAGATCTGGGTTAGTGGGGAATTAATGGTGAGATCTGAAGGGTGCATGGTGAACCATGGGGGAAAGGGCGCACAGGATCATTAGTTGAAAATTTCAGAAAAATAATATGTGGGAGCAAGGGTTCGAACCCCCACCCCCACGCTCATACGGATACTTCGTTACCATCCCAATCACACAGCGCGCGTGTTTATAATTCACGCTTATCCGATTATGTAAGAAAACGCGAAAACAAAAGTATCTGAGCGCGCGAAATTCAAATAAGCGAACCAGGGTACGACAACACATCATCTTCCCCAATATTACCTGAGAAAACCCTGCAAACTTGGCTACGGATTTGCTACGATTTCATTCGTAGCAAACTTACCTGCAAAATAGCGATTAGCATATACGCACATATAAATATTTCGCACCATCCCCAATCGATTCGTCTTGGTCGCACGAACCCAGTCACACCATTAATTAGACCTAATTTTAGCTCTAGGAGAAAGCCCTAATTCGTGAACCCTAAAAGCTCGCTCGGTCAACAATGGCAGCTTACTATATAATGCCCAGAAATCCAATTCAACACACAAAAACATTCACAAACATCATATCATTCATAAAACACAAACCAATTAGCACATGGATGCGTAAATTATGACAATCGGACCAGAGTTGGGAGCGGCTTACCTTGGCTTATGGGAGGCTATTCTGGGGGTGTTGGGGCCGAGCAAAGATCCAGACACGTTCGGAAACCTTTGAGGAACCTTTTGCAATCTTCAGAAACTCTTGAGAGTCTCTAATTCCTCAAATCCGAATCTTGGTTTTGAGTGACTTTTTTTGTGTTCTTGCAAGTCTGCCTCCTCTCAATTTTTCGTCCCCTAGTGTGTTGGCTTGTGTTCAGTACTTATAGGAGGATAGAATTAGGTTAACAAACAATGCCCAAAGTCTTTAAATCAAATCTTGCCATATTTGAATATTTGATTTCTTTCTTGAATGGCAAGCTTCTTATTTTGGCCAATATTGTATCAAATCTTTCCAATCCATGTATGCACGAAATTATATTACATTTGATCATTAATATTGATTAAAAAATAATCAAAACATATTTTCTACCAAATATTTGATTTTTCATTTAATTAAATCATTAAAAATTAATTTTAAATGAAATAAAATTATGTAAAATCAAATAAAATGATACAATTCATGGCATATGTTTTGGATAGCTTGTGGACCGAGTTTGGGTCATAAAATGTAGGCCCATATGTAAGAATTTCACTTTTGAAACCCTCCTTTTTCACATTTGGTCCCTCAAAATCTCCCAACTTTGATTGATCATATCTCACTCAATATTTAAGCTATGAGGGATTTCTAAGACTTTTTGGAAACCTCAAGAGGTCCTCTACAAGCCACTTTGGAATATATTTTTCATTTGGAACTTTTATCTTGATCATATCCTCTTTGGGAAAAAACTACTTTTGAAGGATGCCTGAAAATGACCTGTAATCTTTTGCTTTGTATCTCTTAAATGAAGCATTTTTAGCCTTGGCTTGTGAGACACAAAGTTGTAGAGAATTCAATTTCCTTCAAAATAGGCTTTGAGTGGGGAATTTCTGATGTTCCATGTGAAAGTTATGCCCAGTCAAAGTTGGGTTGACTTTCTCCTAAGAAACCCTAATTTGAACCTTTTCATCTTTGTTCATCTCTGAGTTTCTATTAATGGAATCATGATCAATTCTTGATCAAATGATGGTTATGCACCCCATACTTGATATTTGCCCAATGGTTAAAGTTTGGATCATGCCTTGATTATGATTGACCTTTCAATTTGGATCAGTTGACTGTGGATTATCTGGATTATGTGAATGAGCCATGCCTTGAGATTTGAACCTTGTTTTTGTTGTGAGAAAAGTGTGGGAGGTAAATTTTGGGGTATGACAATTACTATATTTTATATTTTAATGTCAGAATTTGATTAATATTATGTAATATATTGGTTAATGAAGTAGTAAACTTAGTTAATAAGTTATTAGTAAAATATGTGGTTGATAATATATATTTTTTTGGTTAATGCAGTGATAAAATTGGTTAATGATAAATTTATATTTGTGTTATAAAAATAGTTTTAAAATTAAAAATATTTTTATATAAATATTATTATTTTATTTAAAAAAACACTATTCATTGTATAAATACGGTGACCAGTATTAAGTGTAAGTATTGGTGTACAATATAGATGTAGGAATAGCATTGCTCTTAAATTAATGACAATATCCTCTTAATTTATATATTTTTGTTAATCAATAGTTAACTAAAACCACATGCTTTTAAAAAGTTTTAAAACTCTTTTTTAATAGTAAACCATTATATTGTTCCATGATTTTACATTTCTTTTTAACTAAAACCACATAAAAGTTAACTTCCACATGTTAACTTTTAAAACAAAGATGCATATTTATTTAATAATTAGATATAATTTACTTTTGTTTGGAATTTTTTTATTTGTATGCTGTCAATAATCAGACATAAGAAATATATTAATTAATTTAATCATATTTAATCACTAACTAATAAATATATTTGATCACTATAAAAGTATTTTAAATTTTTTCACATTATTAATCTTCCTTTTATATGAATTTTACTAAAGACACAAATCATATAGAAGCAATTGAAATGTCTAATAATAACTATAGAATTATTCCTTAGCAATCAATCTGATTAATATAATTATTTTACGATTTAAAACAATTTAAAGGTGGAAAGAAGTGTTTATATAATCTAGTTATAATAAATTACATTAACATGAGTATCATTTACATACATGTGTGAAAATCAATGTGATATTGTGGGATTAATAATATATTAATAATAATTAATGATATGAAAAATTGACATTAATCAACCTAATAAAAATAAAAATGATATTAAATTAATAGTCTCAAATTATTAATTATAGAAATAATAATATTTATAAAACTAATATACAATAATAATAATAATAATAATAATAATAATAATAATAATAATAATAATAATAATAATAATAATAATAATAATAATATCTCTAAAATTATTCTTAACATGTGGAAGATAAATTTACATAATTGAAAAGAAAATATTTAAAGATATGATAGAAAAATATAATTAATTATTTATTGGAATTGAAAAACGATTTATATTTAAATACAAATTTTTTCAAAGCAACTTATGATAAAAAACTAAGGAAATATAATTTTTTTTTCAATAAATAAACAATTAATAATTTTAATTATAAATTGTATAATATTTTATTTATTAATAATCTAACTAAAATAACTACACTACAAAATGGCTATGTAAGAAAATTCTCTTAGGATCCGTTTGGGGAGAAGGATAAGAGATAGGATAGGATATATGTATAATATCCTATCTTTATCCAATGTTTGATGACACAATAGGATATGATAAGTTAACTCTGAAACTTATCATATCCTACCTCACTAGTTCAAATTGTTATCCTGAATATGAGCTGAGTTAGAATCCGACAATATATGATAAAAAATTAATTTACTAATTTACTACTATAAAATATTATTTAAAATAACAAATTAAATATGATAAAATATAAATATAAATGGTTAAATACTTTTTTAGTCCCTAAAAATATGTGACCTTGCAATTTTAGTCTCCCTAAAAATTTCTTTCAATAAATGGTCCTCGCAAACTTTTCCGTCTTCAATATTGGTCTATCCCATTAGTTTCCACTAACAGAGGCTGACATGACATGCCACGTGGAAGATACCTTGACAAAAATATGAAAACGTTTGAAATTGTGGGGGTTTTAAACCTCCTCTAAACTAATCCAGGAAAAAAACAAAAAAATAATTTGGTTCTAAACTTTTCTCAAACACCTTGTAAGCGAGTTTGACAACACATAAATTCTAAACTTTTCTTAAAGAAACTATGCAACATTGACTTTAAGCAGCAACTCTGTAAAAATCAAATAAATCTAAGTAATAATCAGGAATAACCCAATCTCGATGGCACAAACTACCTAGCAAACATACATCTAGCTTACGGAATAAAAAAAATACTCATTTTGTTAGATATTGTAATATTACCATTTATCGGGCTTTTACTATCGCCAGCTAATTGGGCCTTACCACATTAGGATTAGGCCTGATGCCTTTATATAGCCCATGCATAATATTGTAAAGACTAAGTTTACTTTTACGTTTTTCACACATTGTATTCAGATGATGAAGTTTGCTGCCAAGATGCAAACTCATCTTCTTCATTCAAACATTGAATTGTAATATGGCATCAGTGAATACTACTCTTTCTTCTTCCGCATATCTTCATATCCTACATCCTTTCCTTCTTCCGTGCAGATTGCTTTTCTTTTCCTCCATAATCCTTCATGGCTTCATCTTCTGATGATGAAGAAAGCCCCAAATCCACACCAAACCCTAAAACCAAAACTCAAGATCCCAGTCTCAATCCACGCAACCCCTATTATCTCCATCCCGGTGAAAATCCCGGCGCAACCATCATCGCCCTAATCCTCGATGATAACAATGACCATAACTGGAGCAAGTCCATTCGTCGCGCCTTGACCTCCAAGAACAAACTCGCATTCATCAATGGCTGCCTTCCAAAACCATCACACAATGATCTAAATCTTGAGCTCTGGGAACGTGCCAACAGCATGGTCATTTCTTGGATCAACAGAACATTATCTCCTCACATCGCTCAAAGCACCATTTGCTTTGATTCCGCCTTTGATCTCTGGGAAGATTTACGCGAAAGATTCACGAAAGGTAATCACTTTCGCTTTTCTGATTTGTTGCGAGATTTACAATCCATTCAACAAGGAGACCGTACCTTATCTACATACTTTACGGACCTGAAAATTCTCTGGGACGAGCTTGAAGATCTTCGACCTACTCCTTCATGTTCTTGCAATGTTCCCTGTACTTGTGACCTAGCCAAAGCTGTGCGACAATACAAGCACATGGAATACGTTTCTTGCTTCCTCAAGGGATTGAATGATAACTATCATAACATCCGTACCCAAATACTACTCCTTGATCCTCTCCCAAACATCAGCAAAGTCTATTCCTTGATTTCCCAACAACAAGTTCCATCCACAACCCCTTCTGCAACACCAGGTATTCTTTACGCAAATTCTGCTACCAAGCCAAAGGGAAAACCGGCTTCTAAACCGTCCATGTTATGCACCAATTGCAGCAAGACCAACCACACCATCGAGAACTGCTATTTCAAACATGGGTTCCCACCTGGATATCGTTCAAAGAATACCAAGAACACTACTGATTCCAAGGCTGCTCCGGCTACTGCTTCAGAGAAAGATCTTTCCATCACAAAGGTGGAATACCAACACCTCATACATCTCCTGCAACAAACAAGGAAAGACAATCCACAAGCCAAGCCTAGCACATCGGATACAGCCATCATTTCAGGTATAGTATCTCCAGGTAATCCCTTTCATAACTTATCTTCATGGATTTTGGATTCGAGTGCTTCACATCATGTGTGTCCTTTTATTCAGAATTTTTCAACCCTAGAACATATAATCCCTGTGAACATTCATTTTCCAAATGGTCTTACTCTATGTGCTCAATACTCTGGCTCAATTATTTTTGATGATCACTTCATATTACATGATGTTTTCTATATGCCATCATTTCACTTTAGCTTAATATCTATATCCAAGTTATGTAGCACATCACCTTACATAATCACCTTCTCACACAAATCCTGCTTCATTCAGGATGTGTCTACCAAGGCAATGATTGGGGAGGTGACACAGCAGCATAACCTATACATCATGGACAGACTGCCTATTACTTCTATTATTTGTAATTCCATTAACAATACTGATTACACACAACATGTTTCTTCTCTATGGCATAATAGATTGGGCCATCCTTCAATAGATGTTTTAAAAGCTATGTCTAAATTTTTTCCTGATATTACTCATGCTAAACACTCTACTTGTAACACTTGTCATTTGGCAAAACAACCTAGGCTACCTTTTCCTACAAGCAATTCTGTTTCAACCTTATGTTTCCAACTTGTACACATGGATATTTGGGGCCCTATTTCCACTCCCTCTATGGATGGATATCAATATTTTCTGACTATTGTTGATGATTTTTCTCGTTATACTTGGACTGTCCTTATGCATCACAAATCTGACACTAGAACACACATAAAGAATTTTATTGCATATTGTCAAAATCAGTTTAATTGCAATATTAAAACATTAAGAACTGATAATGGTACTGAGTTTTTGATGTCTTCATATTATGCTTCATTAGGCATCACACATCAAAGGAGTTGTGTGGAAACACCACAGCAAAACTCCATAGTTGAGAGAAAGCATAGACACCTCCTAAATGTAACCAGATCCCTTTTATTCCATGCCAAACTCTCAAAGTGTTTCTGGTCTTATGCTTTATGCCATGCCACTTATCTCATCAATAGACTCAGCACCCCTTTACTGCAGCATCAAACTCCCTACCAAATGCTATTCAAAACTCAACCTTCCTATACTGAACTTAGGACATTTGGATGCCTAACATTTACCTCCACTCTGTCCAGAAACAGAGACAAACTTGACCCTAGGGCCATTAGGAGCCTCTTCCTTGGTATACCTACAGGAACTAAAGGCTTTCTTTTATTCATTTTGCATACTAGGTCCACTTTTATTTTTAGGAACTGCATCTTTTTTGAGAACACTTTCCCTTATACAGATACTCCTCCAACAAACATGGATCCCAATTTATCCTTAGATAACCCAAATTCTACTATTCCTTTCCTATTTGAACACATAACTGAACCCCCCATAAACCCCTTAGAACAGCATACTAATGATAATATAACACAGGCCATATCCCTACTCAAACAACACAACCTGATCCTCCCACAACAACTGAACCTATCCCTGAATCTACCTCTGATAATGATTCAGACCTTCAAGATAATACTACACTTGCCACAACTCCCATTAGAACATCCACTAGAATAAGATCTGCCCCTGCCCATTTAAAGGACTTTGATTGCAATGTTATATACTCCTCTACTCTCTATGACATATCTAACTATATTTCATATAATCAATTATCTCATGCATTTTTTTCATATATCTCTGCCATAACTGTTAATACTACACCTATTAACTATAAACAAGCATCCTTACATCCTGAATGGATTAAGGCTATGAATGATGAACTTAAAGCTTTAATTGCTAATGAAACTTGGCAATTAACATCTCTTCCTAAAGAAAAGAAAGACATTGGGTGCAAATGGGTATACAAAACCAAATTTCACTCAGATGGCACAATAGAGAGACACAAGGCAAGGTTATTAGCACAAGGCTTCAATCAAATCCAAGGTATTGATTACTTCGAAACTTTCTCACCTGTTGCAAAATTAACCACTGTAAGACTTATTCTATCTCTTGCTGCATCCTTAAATCTTCATCTGTTTCAGCTAGATGTCCATAATGCTTTCCTTCATGGCTCTTTGGATGAAGAGGTTTACATGTCTCTCCCTAAGGGACTGACACCTACTCATCCTAACCAAGTGTGTAAACTTCTCAAATCCATCTATGGATTGAAACAATCCAGCAGACAATGGTTTGAGAAGCTCTCCACTGTTTTGTTAGCCAACAATTTTACTCAATGCACTTCTGATCACTCTCTATTCATTCATAACTCCAAAAATTTCTATACTTTCATTTTAATTTATGTTGATGATATCCTTCTTGCAGGCAATAACATGGACATCATTAACAGTGTTAAACACACCTTGCAACAACATTTTCACATTAAAGACTTAGGTCACATGAAGTACTTCTTAGGATTGGAATTAGCTCGCAACAACAATGGCATCAACATCAGCCAAAGAAAGTACACATTGGATCTGCTTGACACAACTGGAATGATGGGATGTAAATCGGCTTCTACTCCAATGGCTTGTGACACACGGCTTCTCTCCACTGATGGCAAGCCTATGGATGATCCTACACAATACCGTCGTCTAATTGGTCAACTCATTTACTTACTCAACACAAGGCCTGAAATATCCTATGTTGTACAACAACTCAGCCAACATATGCATCAACCAACTGAAGTACACTTTGCTGCACCAATGCGCGTTCTACGACACCTCAAAAGTTCACCAGCTCAAGGCATCATGTTCCCTGCTAACTCCACTCTACAACTAAAGGCATTTTCTGATTCAGATTGGGCCACTTGCCCAGAAACTCGCCGATCCATTACCGGCTATTGCATTTACTTGGGAGACTCACTAATTTCATGGAAATTAAAGAAGCAAGCCACTGTTTCCCGCAGCTCCACTGAGGCCGAATACCGCTCCATGGCATCCACCGTCTGTGAATTACAGTGGCTCACCAACATTTTAACAGAACTTCGTGTTCCCTCAACCACTCCTGCCCTGCTCTACTGTGACAACGCTTCAGCAATACACATAGCAAATAACTCTTCCTTCCACGAACGCACAAAGCACATTGACTTGTATTGCCACTTCGTTCGTGAAAAGCTTAAACATCACCTGTTTCGACTCTTACCTGTTCCTTCCTCACAGCAACTGGCAGATATATTTACAAAACCATTAGACCTCAAACCATTCCAAGCTAATCTTTCTAAGCTAGGATTATACTCCATATACCCCAAGCTTAAGGGGGGTGTTAGATATTGTAATATTACCATTTATTGGGCTTTTACTATCGCCAGCTAATTGGGCCTTACCACATTAGGATTAGGCCTGATGCCTTTATATAGCCCATGCATAATATTGTAAAGACTAAGTTTACTTTTACGTTTTTCACACATTGTATTCAGATGATGAAGTTTGCTGCCAAGATGCAAACTCATCTTCTTCATTCAAACATTGAATTGTAATACATTTGCAAAAAAAAAATTATTATTTGAGTCATAAGAAGAAGTTTACTCAATATTTATTCAATTGGAACTCTGGACGATTTTCATCATGGGCACTAACAGGTCCAACAACCTCAGCCTACAAGAAATTAAGCTAGACTTTTAGAGAAACAATTGGCCAAATGAAATGTTAGTAAATGCAATTCACAGTTAATTTATTAGCCTCTACATTAGTGCATAGTCCACAAATGTTGTCCTACACTACCTAAAGCAATTCAATGCAGTTTGGTTTTTGTTTTTATTTGTGTATGGAGATATTAACATACCTCTCCATCCCATATGAAGTAAGTTCCATCTCCTGGATCATCCTCACGTGGAACATACTCCCCTCGCTCTGCAAAAAGAATCAATCAATTGAGAATTGAAAATGTAATGTTGGTATCCTCCAATCAATTTATACAATTCTAAATATTTTCAGAGACTCCATAATGACATAACCTCTAAATGAAAAGTTTAAGAACAAATTTCAAAACATATTCAGATAAATCATTGCTTGAATTCCAATTCACAAATACAATTGTGCCAGTGACTTGTATCGTATGTATCAACATCTATCAATGGGTATTACTTTTGGCTTGCATAGTTTCTTTAAGAAAAGTTTAGAACTTATGTAACTTGCTTGTAAGGTGTTTGAGAAAAGTTTAGAACCAAATTATTTGTTTTTTCCTGGGTTAGTTTAGAGGAGGTTTAAAACCCCCGCAATTTTAAACGTTTTCATATTTTTGTTAAGCTGTCTTCCACGTGGCGTGTCACGTCAGCCTCTGTTAGTGGAAACTAACGGGAGGGACCAATATTAGAGACGGAAAAATTTGCGAGGACCATTTATTGAAGAAAAATTTTAGAGGAATTAAAATTGCAGGGTGGTATATTTATAGGGACTAAATTTTTAACAATTAATAAATTTTTTAACATGCATGCATCGCACCTTTTATGAATGGAAAAAAGTCAAATGTCTTTGTGAAAAATGTACTACACCATATACTCGTATATATTTCACCATAATTTTTATGTATATCCCGACAACATTTACAATCTGATAAATTAAATTTATATTTATATGATAATCATTATTTAAGATATATTTTTCTCTTAGTTATTTTATAATGGAAATTAATTTAAAAAGTGGGTCATTTCATAAAAAAATACTTTTATTTATATGTAACTTAGAGATTTATACTACATATCTAATTATTATTTAATCAATAATAATCATATTAAATTTTACGGGATATATTTAAAATATTAAGTTGATACAATTATTTTTATAAACGGAAAAAATTATAAATATTTTTATAATTACGGAAAATGTCAATTGTTGATACAATTATTTTTATAAACCAGAATAAATTACAAATTTTTTTATAAACGGGAAAAAATCTACCGTTGATAGAGTAATTTTTATAAACGAGAATAAGTTACAAATATTTTTATAAACAGTAAAAAATCTACTGTTGATACAATCATAATAATAATAATAATAATAATAATAATAATAATAATAATAATAATAATAATAATAATAATATAACAAACAAAATTCAAGTTTATAAGTTTTGCATCCTCTAAAAAGTCTTGATCGGTGAACTTTTGTTTCCTTTAATGAAATCAAGTTTATAAGTTTTGCATGCACACAAAAAATGTCAACCAATAATATATATATATATATATATATATATATATATATATATATATATATATATATATATATATATATATATATATATATATATATATATATATATATATATATATATATATATATATATATATATATATGAACATCAACATTCATCCATAACTAACCAAAATAAAAAGTGAAGTGGGAATAAGTATTTTGCAAGAAAAGTGTTGTAATGGAAGGAAAAGGAAGAGTTTGTGTAACAGGAGGTACATGTTTTATTGGTTCACGGATCATCAAAAAACTCCTCGAAGATGGCTACACTGTTGATACAACTGTTAGAGCTGATCTAGGTATATAGGCACATGTGATTTTTGTTTGTTATATTATTATTATTATTATTATTATTATTATTATTATTATTATTATTATTATTATTATTATTATTATTATTATTATTATTATTATTATTATTATTATTTTCTTCTTTTAATTATGATACATATGAGACTAAAATTATGTAAACATCAGGGCAGAAGAAAGATCTTAGCTTCCTAACAAATCTTCCAGGAGCATCGCAAAAGTTAAAATTTTTTAATGCTGATCTTAGCAATCCAGAAAGTTTTAGTGCAGCAATTGAAGGGTGTGTTGGAATATTTCACACTGCTACTCCGGTTGATTTTGAAGAGAAAGAACCAGAAGAAATAGTGACAAAAAGAAGTATCGATGGTGCTTTAGGAATTTTAAAAGCATGCAAAAACTCAAAAACACTGAAGAGAGTTGTTTACACTTCTAGTGCTTCTGCTGTTTATTGTTAAGACAAAGAAAAAGAAAAAAGTGTAATGGACGAAAGTTGTTGGAGTGATATAAACATTCTTAGAAATCATAAACCATTTCGTTGGTCATATGCAGTTTCTAAAACACTAACTGAGAAAACTGTTCTTGAATTTGGAAAAGAATATGGATTGGATGTTGTCACTATTATGCCAACTTTTGTTATTGGACTCTTTATTTGCTCTAAGCTTCCTATCTCTGTTTACCGCTCACTGCCTTTCTTATTTGGTAAGTGTTTTTATTCTTTTTATTTTTAATATTAATTATTTCTTGTCTCTTAAGTCTTAACCATTGGATGCACTCATACTTCAAAGTTATTTCCATATTGTCATTTGGTTCATAAAAATGTCATTAAATTATCATTTTTGAAATTTTTAAATATGTTTTCTTGGGGATTAATTTGACAATATTTTGCTTCTATTCAGATATCATATTGTTCTTTAAGGATTTACTTTCTCAGGATTGAGATGACTACAATTAGATTAATACAAGAGATTATATATTTATTTGGTTTTGTTTGCTTGCCATGCTAAGTTTGACCTAAATAAATTTTCTTTTTCCTCTCACCTGTCTGAGAATCTGATCATTCCCATAATCGGGATTTGTTGGTCTCCTTCTAAAGTTGTGGTATTAACTTGACATCTTTTGAAAGATAGGTTTTCCACTTAGACATATTTTCTTGATGGGATCTCTTGCCCCTTGGGGGATGTTGGGGTTGAGTCAGAATCTCATATTTTTGTCATTTGTAAGCTTCTTTGATTGTCTGGTATACAATCTTTCGGTGGTTGGGTTGACCAGTGGTTCTCTCTGGCGATCATGGACTTTTTTTCTTCCAATTTTCCTCTGTTTATGTGTAGAGATAAGTATAAGGATGATTTTGCTCTGATTTGAGATATGTTGTTATCTAGTTCATTTGGTTGGTCTTTAATGATGCCTTTTTTACGATGTTTCAACTATTATGAAAGAAATGTAGGAGAAAAATACTTTTTGTTTTAAAAATGGTTTTTAGGTAGGTCAGATGCGAATACATTCACTTTCTTTGACTGACTTCACAACCCTATCATCAGCCTTGACTTATAACGGACCGAGCTCTTTGTCTTGATAATGAATTTTGTTTTTGGTGTTCTCTTGATGAATTATGATATATGTTGATGTTTCTGTTAGTTTGAGTTCTATCTTAAATCTTATGAGATGAGATTTCTTGTTGGTTGAACTTTTCTTATTTCTTATTATTATTGTTGTTTTTTGGCGCTTATTTGGTTAATATTGTTGTGTTTTTTTTATGCCGTTAATTCGATAACGTATTTTTGTGTACTTTTGTTGATGAATTTTGATTATATATACTAATTTGACATTAAAAAACACAATAAACTCCAATAAATTCAATATTCAAATTTTGAATTAATGAAAATTAAGAAATCAATGTTGAATTCAGGTGATATTGACAAAAATCCATTTGGCATCTCTCGTCTTAAGATGGTGCATGTTGATGACGTGGCACGAGCACATATATTCTTATTTGAACATTCTAATCCACAAGGGAGATACAATTGCTCAGCATTCACAATAACTGTTGATAAAATAGTTGATATTATTTCTTCAAAGTATCCTGAAATTCAAATTCCAAAATCTATGTGAGTAGTACATATGAAATCCTTCATAACCATGAAATTTAAATTTATGTGATCTTTCTTCATTTTACTAATATTATTATTCAATTTATTTTCTTGTTTTATAGAGTGCTTGTGGGAGCAAAAGGTCTTAAGCTTCCACACTTAAAATCACAAAAACTCATAGATGTTGGATTTGAGTTCAAGTATAATATTGAAAAAATGATTGAGGATACAATTGAAAGTTGTAAGAAAAAGGGTTATAACTGGATGTATATGATAGTAAGAAATAAATTAATAATATGTCACTATTTAATAATTGAGTTATATCTATAAAAAATTGAGTTATTTTCTATTTGGACACATAAATGTGTAAACTTAATAAATTCATGCAAACAATATGAAAGGTGAATATTGGAACACAATGAATAAGGGTTTTGTATTCTTTTATAATTGTCATATATACTTAACATAATAATCAACTATCAAGCCATTAAAATACAATGCCACCACTTTTTCCATAATAACCTTTTTGTTCCTTCAAATTACAAAGTGAAAAGGGCTTCTTTGTCATTTCATAATCAAGACATTTTTACAACTTCAAAACAAACCAGCATACCCCACATGTTCTCTTCTTCTCTCACTTTTTCCTCCTTTTACAAATTAAATTATTTCATCTTTCACTCTCATTTAAACACCTCATACATACACTTCACAATTTTTAAATTATATTAACTCACTATCTCATTCTTTTTTCAAATTAAATTCATTTTTCTTTCATATTTCTTTTTCTTTTCATTTCATCATTTTATCTTTTCTACCTAATTATTTTATTTTCTACTAATTATTTGTACTATATTAAAATATATAATAAAATAATATATAATAATAGTATATGATTATCATACTAATTATTTATTGGTGTATAAATGTATACAACTAACTTTTCAACTCACTGGTCATTATCAGAAAAATACATATTTTATTTTAATTAATATTTTCATTATTTGAGATTCAAAATTCTTATTTTCAAATGTCAAAAAAAAAAAAATCTCGCATGTCAGTATCAGCAAAATACCTATTTTATTTTAATTAACAATTATTTTTATTTTAGACACAAAATTCTTATTTTCACATGTAAAAAATTCTCTTTTTTTTTTTTTCACGGGACGCTATCAGCAAATACATATTTTATTTTGATTAAAATTGCCTTTATTTGATACACAAAATTCTTATTTTCAAATATCAAAATTTCTCTTTTCTTCATGGGATTTTAATTAACAATTGCCTTTATTTGAGACACAAAATTCTTATTTTTCAAAATATTAAAATTTATCTTTTTTTCTCGGGCCGCTATCAACAAAATATATATTTTATTTTAATTAACAGTTCTCTTTATTTGAGACACAAAATTGTTATTTTCAAATATCAAATTCTTTTCCTTTATCCATTTTTAAGATATTATTTTCTTATAATTATTTAATACAATTGAATTTATATTATAATTATTTATTTTATAATCAAATAACTAATTTTAAATTTATATGAATATCTAAATAAAATATATGTCGTATTAAATAAATTTTTTCTCTCTCTCAATTTTCTCATTTCTTTTTCGTTTCTTAAACATAAATTAGTTAATAAATTGAATTAACATCATTATTAAAAATATTATTTTCAAATGTCAAAATTATTCATAATTATTAAAAAATATTTTCAAATGTCAATATTTCTATTTTCTCACGGAAAACTTCAGCAAAATACATATTTTATTTAGCAATTGTTTTTATTTGAGACACAAAATTCTTATTTTCAAATGTCAATTTTTTTTTCTCACGGGGCACTATCAATAAAATATCTACATATTTATTTAAATAAAATCTATATTATGATATAGAAATTTGTAACGGGACACGATTAGTTAAATTCACGCAATTTTTTTTTATAAATATTGCTTTCAATATGCATTTGAGTATAAAACCACCATACAAAATTATTCTAACCTATACAAATGCATGAATATCATTATTCTTTATACAATTATATTTATTATTTAATATTATAAATATCTAAACAAATTATATATAATACTAAATAAATGTACCCGTGCTACAGCACGGGTGATTTACTAGTTTCAGGAAAAAAATTTATGGCTATCGACCAAACCATTACTACTGAATTTAAGGTATTCCATTAATTTATTCATCTAATCATCAACAAACAAAAATATATTTTAAAATGTCTAAATTGTAAATATAATTTTTTTTTAATCTAATAGGTTTAGTTTTATAAAAGAATTACCAAAAACTGAACAACAACAATATTTAACAATTTTGTGACTATAATTTGTTCAATTATTCTGATATCTATTTTGTAAGGATTTTATGTATTTTAATGAGGATTAAAAATATGGCTTAATTGCAACTTTGGTCCCCCTATTTTGTATTTTTTTCGATTTTAGTCCCCCCATTTTTAAAACCACGATTTTGGTCCCCTTTTGAGTTTTCTATTGAAAAAAATACAGGAATAGGGACTAATTTTGCAGAAAAAAGTAAAATAGGGGGACGGAAATTGCTTAAAAAACTTTAAAAAGGGACTAAAATAGTGATTTTTAAAATAGAGGGATCAAAATCAAGAAAAAGACAAAATAGGGGGACTAAAGTTGCAATTAAGCCTAAAAATAATTGCAATACATATGAAAAAAATCATTACCGATTACCAATAGATATGTCCCTACAAATTCTAAGCTGGCGGTATGCACTTCCTTTTTTTTTCTTTCTAAAAGTAATGATATATTGAAAGGAGAAGATCGTTCTCAAAACCGAATACAAAGAAACGAGGAACACCTCGAGAAGTAATATCAAGCCAATTAAAATCTAAGACATATGATATAAAAGATCTTTGTAAAAATCGTAAAAATTACAATTGGGAATAGTAATTTTACCTACAAAGGTCCATCTCCAAATCAAAACCTTTGAATTCCAAACCAAATCTCAGACATTTCAAGTATCGTTGTTGAAAACGATACCGTTCCTAACAATCCAAAGATTCCAAATAACGGCCAACCAAAAACTACCTTCTTTTCCTCTCTTGACTTTCCTATATTTGAAAAAATAACTCCACTTCAAAAAGCTTTCCTTCAAATAACCCGCTTCAAAATCACCGAAATCTATCCAAGAAGCCATATCCTTCCAAACCAAATTCACAACACCATAAAGAAGAAGAGAGTGACTCGACGATTCGGGAACAACTCCACAAAATACACGGTTTAAATTAAAATGAATCGTACCACTTTGATACAATAAATCTTTTGTCGGAAGTCTATTATAAAGCATCTCCACCCGAAAGGTTTAATTTTGAGAGGATCACCTTCCAAACCGAAGACAAAGCTTCATCAAAACGATTCGCTGGACCAACCGGCCATTGCAAACCAACAATGACAGTGAAGCAAGACTAAACCGTGAAGTCTGCCACTTCCTACGGTTTCCAAACCACGGAATCTGTACTGTCCAGGTGTAACTGAATTGGCTGCAGCAGTAGGACCTGCTGCTGAACCGCAGTAGAATAGGCCAACCCGTGAGCAACCGATAACCCAAAATTCCCCCCTTCACTCTCCACCAACCTAGCCTCCCATTCCCGCAATAGAAGCGTCCTGTAAACCAAAAACAGAAAAAAGAACAGGAAATATGTCCTTGAGAATACAAGCTTCCAACCATTGAGACCGCCAAAAAGATATAGTGTTTCCATTTCCGACACTAAACCTGCAATTAATGTTAAAAAAAATCCTCCGTAAGCTTGCTCTCCAAAGATAGAATATCCGACCACCAAGAATATTTCACAACTTTAGAATTTTGAAAACCTCCCCCATTTACAATTCGTAATTTAATATCTCCATAACGCGCCTTCAACAAATTAAACCACAAGGCTTTTGTTTCTACAAGAATTCTCCATCTCCACTTGAAAAGAAGTGCCAAATTAAAATCCTATATGCTTCAAAAACCAAGCCCTCCTTTCTCTATCGAAAGGCAAGCAACCTTCCAACTAACCCAATGAAATATTTTTCTAGACTTCAAACCTCCCCATAAGAAATTACTTTGAATTTTGTTAATCTCCTTAATAATCTTTTTTGGTGATTTGTAAAAGGAAAGAGTGAAAATAACGGACACTTTAATGGCATTAAAAAAAATTGGTATAGATAGGATTTAGTGACCAAAATTACAAATCAATCGTTGATATAGGATCTAAAATAAAAGACACTCAATTTTCACCAAAAGCGCTTAATTTCTCTTTATAATAACAAAAAAAAACCAAAAAACAAAAAAGAATTTTATGACACTCTCAATCGTTCAAAATTTCTCTTCAGGAACCCTTAATCCCAAAATTTCTTTTCACACAATAACCCTTCAATCTCTCAATCTTCCTCTTCTGATTCACTATCACTATCAATATAATCCGTATTCTTTCTCCATTTTCGATCTTCCTCTTCTTCTGTATCAGATTCACTATGGCTTCGCAATTTCTTAGAAGAACTTTTGCTTCTCTTCTTCCTCAAACGTGGATTATCTTATTCACTACCATCACATTCATCAAATGCGGTTACATATTCAAATTTTGCTTTCGGTTTAACCTCCTCCTTATTGGGTTTTCTATCATATTTCTCATAAATCTCTTCAGTTTTGTAAACATCCTCAAGATCTTCGTAAAAGTATATGGCTAAAGGACACACACACAACCATCTTTTTAAACTTATTTTTGGCAAGAAAATATCTTTAAAACTATATTCAAGCTGAGTTAGATGAATTGAGAGCTGTCAGAATAGCACTCTGACCTATTCAATTGACTCAATTCAAAATTGAGTCTCAAGCGCTTTGGACAATAGCTTAATGATGTGCAACGACTAGATATATTTTCTTTCCTATTTTAAACTTACAATCGATTATATTTTGAATATCTAATCGATTGACATTAGGTGATAATCGATTACAAGGTCTTAAAAAGCATTAAATTGAAATTCTTTTTTGGGCCAACCTTTAGCCTATAAATAGAGGTGTCTTCCCTCATTTCAAACCATTTAGAACTATTTTTTTGACAAAACTCACTCTCTCTTTAAACTTTTTTTTTAATTTCTCTCACTAATATTTTAGCCGAAGTGCTTTTGTGAGAAAGTCCTTGTTGTGAGTGAGGATAAGTTGTAATTTTGGAAGGGTAGAACTGTAAAATTCATTAAGGGATAATTTTTACACATTGGTTAAATATTATCCTTTTAAGAATTATTTATGAGTTAGAAGTTAAACCCGTAAAAAGCTTTAGTTTACGGATTGTGTGATCAAACTTGAGTTTAGGTTTGAGATCAGTCTGTATTAAAATTTGTTGAAACAAAATTGGTTTGTACCATATCTCTAAGGTTTTGATGATAACAAAATATTTAAAGAATAATTTAATATAATAATATATATTCAAGTATGGAGGACCATAGACTAAAATTTATGATACAAACTTAGTATTGTTATTGAAAATGAATATTTGAAGAGAAGCTAAAATATCCAGAATCTAAAGGATCCGAATATGAGAATCACACTCTAAAGACTCAGACTCCGAAGGAGGTCAACTTATGAAGACCAAACTTTAAAGAAAGTCAACCTCTGAAGATTCAAACTCTAAAGACTCAGACTCTGAAGAAGGTCAATGCAAGGATCAAGAAGACTCTAATAGGTCACTATCAGACTCAGAGGCCATGTTGTCTTCTTCTGATCACGTGCAGATCCAAACAAAAATATGTTTAGATAGCTAGGATATAACAGATATTTCCTCTTGTAGCAAAGGAAATTAAAATGTATTTTCAAATGCATTAATCATATCAAGAAACATTTCAACGTCTATGATCAAGCTTCTCCAAACTCACTAGCGCTAAGTCTTTTCTTTAACGACTATTTTCTGTCTCTCTATATAAGGAGCTGAAGAATTGAAGAAAGATAACTAATCCTTGACAATCAAAATATTTGTTACTCTGTCAAATCAAAATCACAAGTTAAAATTATAATTTCTTAACATTTGTATATCTAAGAAATTCATAAGTCTTAAGAGTCTTTTTGAGTTGTATTCTGTTTACACCTTTGATTGTATATCAAGTGTAATTTTCAAATAATCCTTTATTTGATTAGGATAGATTTTTAGAAGTCTCTTGCTTATGTGATTGAGCATATTAAGTTTCTTTCTTGTGTGCTTGAGCATTATAAGTCTCTTACTTGTGTGTTTAAGCATTGAAAGTCTCTTGCTTGTGAGATGAAGAAATTGTAATCAGTAGTGATTATATTGAAATTCCTTGGAAGTACGAGGGGATGGACTGCTCTCGTTTTGTGGGAGGAACCGGGATAAAATTTCTTGTGTCTCTCTTTCTTTCACTCTCTACCTCTGAACTTATTTTTATCCGCTATAAACACTTAACTTTGTATCAGATTCTATACCTTGTGTTTAAAATATGATAAGAGTGTTTTACAAATGAAAGAAAAATATAACACAATTTAACCCCCCCTTTTCTTGTGTTTTTCTCACCTTTAGTTGGCATTAGAGCAAGGTATGTGCTCTAAACACTTAACAGTGGTACAGAAAAGATTGTGAGAGAAAAACATGTTTGTTGGTGATGAATCTGGTGTTAGTATTATTAACCAAGTTGTGAACTATGATTATCGTGTTTTTGAGAAGAACAACTATACTTCTAAACCTCCTACCTTTAGTGGAGATTCTATAGAGCTTGAATGATGGAAAGATGTACACTCACATCATAAGCATTAATGATGAGTTGTCAGACATTCTTGAAGATGGCATTTCTATTCCATTTTATGGAGTAGGAATGGTTGTTGATAGAAAATGTCTCACACTTGCTCAAAAGAAGATCTATAGAAAACATCACAGAGTGCGTGGCATTTTGGTAAATGCTCTACCTCACTCTAAGTACCTTGAGATAATTGACAAGTCTTCTACAAAAACTATTTTTGAATCTTTTTGTGCTACCTATGAAGGAAATCAGCAGGTGAAAGAGGCAAAGGCTAATCTTTTTGTCCAACAATATGAATTATTCAGAATGAAAGAAGATGAAAATATTGAAAACAAGTTCTCAAGGTTTCAAGTTCTGGTATCTACACTTCAAGTTCTGAACAAAAGCTATACAACTTCTGATCATGTTAAGAAGATTCTTAGGAGACTTCCTTTCAAATATAGACTAAAGGTGACAACCATCCAAAAAGCTAATGGTTTAAACAAAATAAGTCTTGAAAGCTTAATAAGAAATCTCCAGAGTCATGAGAATGAGCTCATAGGAGATGAACCTGCAAAGAAATCCAAGTCTCTTGCCTTGAAATATGTTGGTCAATATGCTAAGTCTCTTTAAGTTTGGGGACCTGAAGAAGCTATTTTTGTAGGAAGTTCTGAAGAAGGATCAGATGATGAAGAGATGGAATTTTTAATCAAGAGGTTTCGATATCTGGCTAATAAGAACAAAAGGTCCTCAGGAAGAAACAATGGCTTCAAGGGATCAAGTTCCAAAGACAAGAAAGATGACCAGAAGGGATGTTTCACTATAAGAAGCCTGGTCACTCTATTGGTTATTGTCCAAAGTTACAAAAGGAAAAGTCAAATAAAGGAAGTAACTAGAAGGACAACTTCATAAACAAAGTCAAGAAGAGTCTCATGGCAACATGGGATGAACTTGACAAAGAATAAGATTCTGATAAAGATAAGGAATAATCCAATTTAGCTCTGATGGCTATAACATCTCCAGACACAAAATCTGACCCAGACTCTAGTTCAGATTTTGAATAAGAAGATGAGGTATTTTCTAAACTATCTCGTTCTGGTTTAAATACTCTTATTCAAGACCTTATGGGTCGTTGTTAAGAAAAAGTCTGACACATAAATTTTTTGAAAAAGAAATATGAGCTAAAGACAAATGAAGTAAAATCTCTTCAAATTAAAAATGATGACTAATAAATCTTTAGATGAGCATGAAGTTGCTCTTCAGGAATTTTTCATAAATGGCTTTGATAGGATAAAACTTGCTTCTATGAGTTATGGTGTAAGCAGGAAAAAAAGAAGGTATTGGTTATTCACAAAGACCTTTCAATCCAAGGATGGGAACCTCAGTTAAACCAATGAAACCTTCTTGTTCAAGCTCCGCTTAGAAACGACTATGTTCCTATTTTGTACCAGCTTTTGACAAAGAAAAGGTTTTGAACGAATCAGAACCAAAGACTATATAGACTAAGGTTTTGAACAATTCAGAATCTAGTACTTCAAAGTCAAAGGTTCTGAAGAAATCATAACAAAAGACTCCAAAGTCAAAAGTTCTGAACAGACCAGAACTTAAGACATCAGAGTGTAAGGTTTTGAAGGGTTCACAACCAAAGGCTAAGTTTGATTCGAGACAAGGAATTTTTAAACCAAAAGTCTTAAATGATCGAAAGCCCTACTAAATGAATGCTAAGGTACAAAATAAGAAAAATCCTTTCAGAACTAACCCTAAAGGACCCATAAGATTATGGGTACCTAAATCTGAAATTCTCTTTGCATCAAATATGTTTCAAGGGAGAAGCAAAGCAGAAGTCCTGTTACCCAGAGAGTGGCTTCTCACGACATATGATAGGAGAAAGACATATGTTCCAAACCTTAACTCTAAAAGAGGGAGGAACTGTGGGGTTTGGAGGAAACCAGAAAAGGCAGGATCATTGGTACAAGTACTATTGGTAATTCTTCTATTTCAATTAATAATGTATGGTTAGTAGATGGACTGAAACATAACCTACTGAGTATTAGTCAAATTTATGACAATGAATATGAAGTAATGTTTAATAAGAAAAAATGTATAGTTATGACTGAGTCTGATAAGATCATAGTATTCATAGGTAGGAGAAAAGGCAATGTCTACAAAATTAATTTCACTGAATTGGCTGATCAGAAGGTACTTTGTCTTCTATCAATGAGTGGTGAAAAGTTGATCTGGCACAAAAGGTTAGGTCATGCTAACAAAAGATTAATCTCTAAACTTAACAAGTCAAAACTTGTTAGAGGTTTTCTAGAACTTAACTGTCACCCAAATGCTCTTTATGAAGCATGCCAAGTAGGGAAAGTTAATAAAACCTCTTTTAAAACAAAGAACATTGTCTCTACCTCATGACCTTTGGAACTAATTCACATTGACTTATTTGGACCAGTGGGTACTGCATCAATCAATGGGAAGAAATATGGATTAGTTATAATTGATGACTATAGCAGATGGACTTAGATCAAATTCCTTTTAAATAAATATGAGTCATATGATATCTTTAGTATCTTATGTATACAAGTACAAAATGAAAAGAAATGAGAGATTTTAAAAGTCAGAAGTGATCATGAAGGGTAATTTAAAAATGAGCCATTTGAAGTCATTTGTGAAAAATATGGAATTCTCCATGAATTCTTTTCTCTTAGAATTCCACAATAAAATAGAGCTATTGAGAGAAATATTACAGTATTTGGAAGAACTAGTATGCCCATATAAAGTGTCAACCAGTAACAATATGTGTCTATATATACATTTGTACGAACATCAATATTCATAGAAAACTAACAAAAATAAAAGTGAAGTGTAGTATTTTGCAAGAAAAGTGTAGTAATGAAAGAAGGAAAAGGAAAATTAGTGTAGTTGATTTCATCTTCAATATGTTCAAAAGAAGCTTGAATGACAATCCAAGTCCATAGAGGATGAATATTTAGGTTTGGAAATTTTTTATTGCAATTATATGATCGATATTGAGATGAAAATAAGACTATCAATAAACATAGATAACACGAGGACGAGGGAGGCCGCGAAAAAAAGGTGCCCTCGCCACCGGAGAATTTGGACAATCACACGACAAGGAAAACTCAGACAGAAGCATATGAATCAGAACATACCAGCACAACAAGTAACCTGAAGAGGAATGAAGTTGCAAAAGAGGAAACTATGGTATCAAAAACCCTAGATATGGAACCACATAGTGAGACCAACCCTAGAGAGGGAACCACAAAGTGAGACCAAAAACGAAGAAGTTATGGGCAGACGTAATAAGTGGAAATCGGAACCCATCCAACAAGATGGTCATTGAATTCGTTGCGCCAAATATTGTGGATTGAGAAATTGAAATTGAAGATTGTAACACCCCATATTTTCTAATTTTAATTTAATCGGAAATTAAATTATTATTTGGAATTATTCGGTATTTTGGTGGAATTATTTAGAAAGAATTATGAGATGAGCTATTGGGCCAAGTGTGGTGTTAGTAAAGAGGGGGTGCTATGTTAGTAAAGCCCTTTACTAATTAAAATCTATTTTTCATAAAAATAAGGAATTGAGGAAAAAAGGAAAATAGATGTGGAAGAGGAGCAGAAGAGTAGAAGTGCTGATACGTGAAAGAGGAACAGAAGAGGAAGAGGGCTAATCAAGATCCTTGGCTAAGGTAAGGGGGGACTCTTCCGGTTAATATCTTTTATCGTATCATAGATAATAGGACTGATTTAGATGCATTGTTTGTGTCAATTGGTTATATGATGGATTGGGGTTTTGGGATGATTTTGAGGGGAATTGTATGATTTGATGAATTGTATGATTATATGATTGTTATGATGATTAAATGATCCTCTTTGTGTGTTATATTTGTGTTATAACATGTATGTGGCTGATATGGTGGTATTTGAGGTTCATAACATAACTTGGTTTGGTTTTGGAGATTTTGGGGTAAATCCCGTAATGCTGTCAAATGCGATGAAAGCTCTGACTTTTGCCAGTTCGCGCCGCGAAGGTAGGTGCGCGCCGCGAAGGCGTACTTGTTTTCTCGCATCGCGCCGCGTGCATAGGTTGGCGCCACGAACGTGTTTGTGTGCTTCAGGTCGCGCCGCGAACTTTGGTTGCGCCGCGTGCTGTAGCGATAACTGTTTTCTTGTAAAAAGTTAAAGATGTGTAACTTTTAAACCGTAAGTCCGTTTTAGACGCCGTTTTGGACGTTGTTCCTTAAATTGAATGTTCTACCATATGAAATGAATAAAACAATAACAACTTGATTTTATTTTAAAAAGTATCATTTTCTTCAAATGTGGTTTATTCTGGTTTTGCATAGCTGATGAGGTGCAATGGTTGTTGTGTGCATAATTGAATATGTGCAATGATGTATGTTGTGATAATGTGGTTGCTTCTGTTAATTGTGCAAATGGGTGTTGTTCATGGTAAATATGGTTATCATGTGTTTTGAGGAATGATGAGGTAAATACTCTGTCGTTGATGAGTTGCTTTGTTGTACTTGGTACACGATTGTGAGGGGTGTTATTGTTGTTGCACTGTTTAATGAATGATTTACCTGTTATGATGTTGTGGTTGTAATTGGTGTTAGTTATACATATATTGTTGATGTAAAATATGTATTTTATTGTGGTTGAGAAATAGCATAACTGTGTATGGCTATTGATTATTGTGGTGGTTGATGATTATGACATTTGGTTGATTTATGTGGGTGATAAGCATGTTATGGTTGATACATGCATTCATAATCATTATGTGGCTGATCCTTGACGATGGTGGATCAGTGGTAGCTAATTCCCATTGTGTGGAATTAGTGAGTGGGTGTTGCCGTATCCTTGACGATGGTGGATCGGTGAGATGGGTTATCCCAGATTTGGTACCACATGCATATAGTTGCATTTGCATTAGGTTACTTGTGTTATTATAACATGAATGGAAGATTGTCCAATGTTATAATATGTGATGATTGTGTAATGGTTATGATTTGTTTGGATGAATTATGGTGTTGTCTCTTGGTAATGTATTCTATTTGTTGTTGTGTGTTGATGAGTACTTCCTGACAATCTGAATATAATGAAATTGGATGAATAATGTGACTATGATGTGTTATTGTTTATGATTCGATAACATTTGTTAATTGTGAATGAGACTCACCCTTACTGTTGATATTTTCAGATTGAGGATAGCGGCTTTTGGCTCGGTGAGGATTAGCTCATGAGTCAGTTTGTTTAGTATAGCGTCGGTGTCATGCTCTGATATTGTAACACTGGGGGAAACGCTAGTTTAGAGTTGATGATGATACTCCATTTTGTTGTTATCGGAGTAAATTTGTGAGAGACTGCATATATGATGTTATGCTTATCCGTTGATTGATGTTCCGCTGTGTAGAAACATGTTTATGTATTATGATGAATTGTTCCTTAGTGAAAGCATGACAATGAATTTATGATAATTTGTTTTAAATTGAATTGTGGCACCCTTGTTTTCATGTTTTACTCTGAATTATTTTATTAATTTCCGTGGGGTTTAGAAGGGTGTTACAATAGTGGTATCAGAGCAGGTCGGTCCGTCCAGCCAGTTGTTGAGTCAGTTGAGTTGCACGACAGTGTATACTGTCGGTGTTTTATCCCTTGGTACACGACATGTGAGTGAATCATTGTCGATACTTGTTTGTTTTGTTGCGGGTGTTGGATTGAAACAAGTGGGGGAGAAGCTTGGCTTCTCGGTTATGTTTCAGTTGTAAGATGATTGATTCAGTAGGCTGTTGTTGGCAACAGTGCAAGCGTTGTTGGAGTTTGTTGTTTCCCGAATTGAAGGTGACTCGGAATTAAGGTTTGACTGGTAATTAAGTTGGAACATCTTGAAGGAAGATGATTAGAGGTATTTGGTGATTAATTGTAGCAGAGGAAAATTAGAAAGTTGCGATGTGTCAGCTCTGATGGTGTGCTGCGAAGTTGTCAGTTGAGTAGCCTTACGTCTCGGAAGAGGTTCAGCTATAAGTTTGCAAAGAGGATTGAGGTCGTAATGTTTCAGAAATCGCACTTCGGCGATGGGATGTGTTGCTCAAGTTATAAGAATGTTTGGAGGTGAAGAGATGTGATAAGGAGCTGTTTGGAATGTGATCGAGTTAAAGAGAATGAGTTTTGGGATGAGATTTTCGTAAGCAAAACGCAGGAAAATTGCTGAATAGCTGCAGAACTTCGAAAATTCATAACTAGAGTTCTGGACATCCGATTTGAGTTCCGTTTGAAGCGTCGGAAAGCTAACGAGATGAAATTTGTTATAAAAATGGTTGCAGCAGCTGTAACATAATTAATTGTGACAGGATGACGTTGGAAATAGGTGAAGTTGCGGTAACTCTTGTTCTTAGAATTAGACTTGTTTATTGGTACTGCACGGGATGTCAGTGTCAGTGTTGAACGGATTTAAAGAATAATTAGAAGGTTTGTTGAGGAGTAATTTTAAGAATTGAATTTACCAATTGAGAATGTTTTGGATATATCGTATAGAGTGTCGCTGCATGATGTCGGTGTTGGATTTTCGGACAACGATTGGAAAATTCATATCTTGAGTTCCGAGTGTCGGATTAACGTGCCGTTTGAACCTATGAAGAGGAGAGATTATGTTCTACATTATGGGAGAGTTATAAATACAGTAGAGGTGATCCTATGAGAAGATATTCTGAATTCAGTTAAGGAAGCGTGAAATTTGTTGAATAGGAATGCCTACTACCGTGATTATTCGAAACAAAGTTGAGTAAGACATGTTGTTGATGAATAAGTCAATGAGATATTCGGTAATAAAGAGGATTTGAGTACCGATGGATTTTAGTGAGGATTGAATTAGTAGCAAAGATGGAATAAACTTTAGAACTCTTGGAATAGTATTTGTGATGGCAAAGTGACGATAAGTATAAAGGAAGAATTTTAGAGGATTTCTGACACCTATTGAATGTGAGGAAGACTTGTTAAGATTTCGAGTGGAATGATATTGGGATGTGAAGGACGTCACAGGATTGGGAGTAAAACCACGAGTTATGAATGTTGTCGCGATCTTTTTCTAAAATGAGGATTTTGGATTTGGGAAGGAATGAATAGTAATGTACGAGTACATTAGTGATTAGGGAGTTTGGAAGTACTTAACCAGTGTGCGAGTTGTAAATACTCAAAGTGAATAATTGGATTATGACGATGTTAATGAGTTTGAGTGCAAACCCGGAAAGGACACTGTTATGTAGTAACGACGGTTTATGCTTAAATATGATTTTTAACTATCTATTGACAAATTGAGGACTTGACCACCCTTAATCTCTTGTTGGTAGTAGACGGAAATCATATAAATGAGATGAACTTGTTTTGTTACCTTAATGGTATAAGATGTGATGAATACTAAGCCGTGAGAATAATCACTCACTATGTTGTGTGGACTTATGAAGAGGTGAATATGGAAGAGTGCGACATGATGGGCAAATGACTTAAGACGGATGATCAGAGTCGCGCAGCGAAAGTACGATGTGGAGTAGTGTTATGAGTACTACTTATGGGAAGTAAGGAATTAATATGTCTGAAGCCTACATAGAGAATATGTATTGATCTATATGTTGGATTTAGAATCCAGTGGATGTAAGGATGTCGTGTCGGAGAATTATAAACCTTTCGAATAATTGTTGAGACGACGAATGTGTTATTATGGTTGTACGTGGTTAACAAGTATGTATTTGGCAAAGTTAAGATGACGAGTTGATACTATATGATGCTATAATAATTTTGTTTCGTTGTTAAGGTGGTATTGTAGATTCCAGATATAATGAGGAATTATACTTTATGAAGGACGAAGTTGATTTGATTCTTAGTAGAGAGCGTGACTCAGTTTGAGCTATTTTGTAAACGACAGTATATTGATGCTAATGAGTGTGACTATAATTACTTGTGTGTATACTCGTTCTGATGGTTGGAATGTTTTAATAGATGTAGTAACTCAGGAATCTGTTTTTGAGTACGAGTAAGTATTACCGAGTGGTAAATTGGTACCATGAATGATGGAGAATGATTCTTGAAACGAATGAGTAAAGAGAGTCGGAATCAGGTAAAACTCAGAAATCTATTTGGTATGGATGATTGTGATGAGTAGTCAGAGTAGTGCGGAAAAAGCGGAATGTAGCGTGTTGGATAATTACTGGTGTGACTTAAGAGGAGTCAGATAATTGGAATTCAATAGTATGAGAATATGAGTATTGAGTTTCTTGAAGGAAGCGGTTGGTGAAAAGTGTAAGTATTACCTTATCGCTCAGATGGAAAGCGTGTCTAAGGTTGGTATGTTTGGTAGAAGGGATCCATTACTGTATTGTTGATCAAGTGTGATCATACTATAAATTGTGTAATTGTATTACTCGTTTGTTGAGCGTATTGTATAGGTTGTACCTCAATGTTCTGTTGTTGTTAATCTTTTGGAGATAAAGCGAGTGGTATACTTTTGGATAGTCAAATGCGACGTAAGAACTGAGATTTGAATGTATGAAACATGTTTCCTGTAGGTTATGTCAGATGGATTTTTGAGGATTGACTGATGGTAATGTTGATTAGGAGCTGGAGAGTCAAGTGAAGGACTCTTATACGAGCTGGTTACTTGAGGTATGTTTTCGAGGACGAAAACTCTTTTAGTGGGGGAGAGTTGTAACACCCCATATTTTCTAATTTTAATTTAATCGGAAATTAAATTATTATTTGGAATTATTCGGTATTTTGGTGGAATTATTTAGAAAGAATTATGAGATGAGCTATTGGGCCAAGTGTGGTGTTAGTAAAGAGGGGGTGCTATGTTAGTAAAGCCCTTTACTAATTAAAATCTATTTTTCATAAAAATAAGGAATTGAGGAAAAAAGGAAAATAGATGTGGAAGAGGAGCAGAAGAGTAGAAGTGCTGATACGTGAAAGAGGAACAGAAGAGGAAGAGGGCTAATCAAGATCCTTGGCTAAGGTAAGGGGGGACTCTTCCGGTTAATATCTTTTATCGTATCATAGATAATAGGACTGATTTAGATGCATTGTTTGTGTCAATTGGTTATATGATGGATTGGGGTTTTGGGATGATTTTGAGGGGAATTGTATGATTTGATGAATTTTATGATTATATGATTGTTATGATGATTAAATGATCCTCTTTGTGTGTTATATTTGTGTTATAACATGTATGTGGCTGATATGGTGGTATTTGAGGTTCATAACATAACTTGGTTTGGTTTTGGGGATTTTGGGGTAAATCCCGTAATGCTGTCAAATGCGATGAAAGCTCTGACTTTTGCCAGTTCGCGCCGCGAAGGTAGGTGCGCGCCGCGAAGGCGTACTTGTTTTCTCGCATCGCACCGCGTGCATAGGTTGGCGCCGCGAACGTGTTTGTATGCTTCAGGTCGCGCCGCGAACTTTGGTTGCGCCGCGTGCTGTAGCGATAACTGTTTTCTTGTAAAAAGTTAAAGATGTGTAACTTTTAAACCGTAAGTTCGTTTTAGACGCCGTTTTGGACGTTGTTCCTTAAATTGAATGTTCTACCATATGAAATGAATAAAACAATAACAACTTGATTTTATTTTAAAAAGTATCATTTTCTTCAAATGTGGTTTATTCTGGTTTTGCATAGCTGATGAGGTGCAATGGTTATTGTGTGCATAATTGAATATGTGCAATGATGTATGTTGTGATAATGTGGTTGCTTCTGTTAATTGTGCAAATGGGTGTTGTTCATGGTAAATATGGTTATCATGTGTTTTGAGGAATGATGAGGTAAATACTCTGTCGTTGATGAGTTGCTTTGTTGTACTTGGTACACGATTGTGAGGGGTGTTATTGTTGTTGCACTGTTTAATGAATGATTTACCTGTTATGATGTTGTGGTTGTAATTGGTGTTAGTTATACATATATTGTTGATGTAAAATATGTATTTTATTGTGGTTGAGAAATAGCATAACTGTGTATGGCTATTGATTATTGTGGTGGTTGATGATTATGACATTTGGTTGATTTATGTGGGTGATAAGCATGTTATGGTTGATACATGCATTCATAATCATTATGTGGCTGATCCTTGACGATGGTGGATCAGTGGTAGCTAATTCCCATTGTGTGGAATTAGTGAGTGGGTGTTGCCGTATCCTTGACGATGGTGGATCGGTGAGATGGGTTATCCCAGATTTGGTACCACATGCATATAGTTGCATTTGCATTAGGTTACTTGTGTTATTATAACATGAATGGAAGATTGTCCAATGTTATAATATGTGATGATTGTGTAATGGTTATGATTTGTTTGGATGAATTATGGTGTTGTCTCTTGGTAATGTATTCTATTTGTTGTTGTGTGTTGATGAGTACTTCCTGACAATCTGAATATAATGAAATTGGATGAATAATGTGACTATGATGTGTTATTGTTTATGATTCGATAACATTTGTTAATTGTGAATGAGACTCACCCTTACTGTTGATATTTTCAGATTGAGGATAGCGGCTTTTGGCTCGGTGAGGATTAGCTCATGAGTCAGTTTGTTTAGTATAGCGTCGGTGTCATGCTCTGATATTGTAACACTGGGGGAAACGCTAGTTTAGAGTTGATGATGATACTCCATTTTGTTGTTATCGGAGTAAATTTGTGAGAGACTGCATATATGATGTTATGCTTATCCGTTGATTGATGTTCCGCTGTGTAGAAACATGTTTATGTATTATGATGAATTGTTCCTTAGTGAAAGCATGACAATGAATTTATGATAATTTGTTTTAAATTGAATTGTGGCACCCTTGTTTTCATGTTTTACTCTGAATTATTTTATTAATTTCCGTGGGGTTTAGAAGGGTGTTACAATAGTGGTATCAGAGCAGGTCGGTCCGTCCAGCCAGTTGTTGAGTCAGTTGAGTTGCACGACAGTGTATACTGTCGGTGTTTTATCCCTTGGTACACGACATGTGAGTGAATCATTGTCGATACTTGTTTGTTTTGTTGCGGGTGTTGGATTGAAACAAGTGGGGGAGAAGCTTGGCTTCTCGGTTATGTTTCAGTTGTAAGATGATTGATTCAGTAGGCTGTTGTTGGCAACAGTGCAAGCGTTGTTGGAGTTTGTTGTTTCCCGAATTGAAGGTGACTCGGAATTAAGGTTTGACTGGTAATTAAGTTGGAACATCTTGAAGGAAGATGATTAGAGGTATTTGGTGATTAATTGTAGCAGAGGAAAATTAGAAAGTTGCGATGTGTCAGCTCTGATGGTGTGCTGCGAAGTTGTCAGTTGAGTAGCCTTACGTCTCGGAAGAGGTTCAGCTATAAGTTTGCAAAGAGGATTGAGGTCGTAATGTTTCAGAAATCGCACTTCGGCGATGGGATGTGTTGCTCAAGTTATAAGAATGTTTGGAGGTGAAGAGATGTGATAAGGAGCTGTTTGGAATGTGATCGAGTTAAAGAGAATGAGTTTTGGGATGAGATTTTCGTAAGCAAAACGCAGGAAAATTGCTGAATAGCTGCAGAACTTCGAAAATTCATAACTAGAGTTCTGGACATCCGATTTGAGTTCCGTTTGAAGCGTCGGAAAGCTAACGAGATGAAATTTGTTATAAAAATGGTTGCAGCAGCTGTAACATAATTAATTGTGACAGGATGACGTTGGAAATAGGTGAAGTTGCGGTAACTCTTGTTCTTAGAATTAGACTTGTTTATTGGTACTGCACGGGATGTCAGTGTCAGTGTTGAACGGATTTAAAGAATAATTAGAAGGTTTGTTGAGGAGTAATTTTAAGAATTGAATTTACCAATTGAGAATGTTTTGGATATATCGTATAGAGTGTCGCTGCATGATGTCGGTGTTGGATTTTCGGACAACGATTGGAAAATTCATATCTTGAGTTCCGAGTGTCGGATTAACGTGCCGTTTGAACCTATGAAGAGGAGAGATTATGTTCTACATTATGGGAGAGTTATAAATACAGTAGAGGTGATCCTATGAGAAGATATTCTGAATTCAGTTAAGGAAGCGTGAAATTTGTTGAATAGGAATGCCTACTACCGTGATTATTCGAAACAAAGTTGAGTAAGACATGTTGTTGATGAATAAGTCAATGAGATATTCGGTAATAAAGAGGATTTGAGTACCGATGGATTTTAGTGAGGATTGAATTAGTAGCAAAGATGGAATAAACTTTAGAACTCTTGGAATAGTATTTGTGATGGCAAAGTGACGATAAGTATAAAGGAAGAATTTTAGAGGATTTCTGACACCTATTGAATGTGAGGAAGACTTGTTAAGATTTCGAGTGGAATGATATTGGGATGTGAAGGACGTCACAGGATTGGGAGTAAAACCACGAGTTATGAATGTTGTCGCGATCTTTTTCTAAAATGAGGATTTTGGATTTGGGAAGGAATGAATAGTAATGTACGAGTACATTAGTGATTAGGGAGTTTGGAAGTACTTAACCAGTGTGCGAGTTGTAAATACTCAAAGTGAATAATTGGATTATGACGATGTTAATGAGTTTGAGTGCAAACCCGGAAAGGACACTGTTATGTAGTAACGACGGTTTATGCTTAAATATGATTTTTAACTATCTATTGACAAATTGAGGACTTGACCACCCTTAATCTCTTGTTGGTAGTAGACGGAAATCATATAAATGAGATGAACTTGTTTTGTTACCTTAATGGTATAAGATGTGATGAATACTAAGCCGTGAGAATAATCACTCACTATGTTGTGTGGACTTATGAAGAGGTGAATATGGAAGAGTGCGACATGATGGGCAAATGACTTAAGACGGATGATCAGAGTCGCGCAGCGAAAGTACGATGTGGAGTAGTGTTATGAGTACTACTTATGGGAAGTAAGGAATTAATATGTCTGAAGCCTACATAGAGAATATGTATTGATCTATATGTTGGATTTAGAATCCAGTGGATGTAAGGATGTCGTGTCGGAGAATTATAAACCTTTCGAATAATTGTTGAGACGACGAATGTGTTATTATGGTTGTACGTGGTTAACAAGTATGTATTTGGCAAAGTTAAGATGACGAGTTGATACTATATGATGCTATAATAATTTTGTTTCGTTGTTAAGGTGGTATTGTAGATTCCAGATATAATGAGGAATTATACTTTATGAAGGACGAAGTTGATTTGATTCTTAGTAGAGAGCGTGACTCAGTTTGAGCTATTTTGTAAACGACAGTATATTGATGCTAATGAGTGTGACTATAATTACTTGTGTGTATACTCGTTCTGATGGTTGGAATGTTTTAATAGATGTAGTAACTCAGGAATCTGTTTTTGAGTACGAGTAAGTATTACCGAGTGGTAAATTGGTACCATGAATGATGGAGAATGATTCTTGAAACGAATGAGTAAAGAGAGTCGGAATCAGGTAAAACTCAGAAATCTATTTGGTATGGATGATTGTGATGAGTAGTCAGAGTAGTGCGGAAAAAGCGGAATGTAGCGTGTTGGATAATTACTGGTGTGACTTAAGAGGAGTCAGATAATTGGAATTCAATAGTATGAGAATATGAGTATTGAGTTTCTTGAAGGAAGCGGTTGGTGAAAAGTGTAAGTATTACCTTATCGCTCAGATGGAAAGCGTGTCTAAGGTTGGTATGTTTGGTAGAAGGGATCCATTACTGTATTGTTGATCAAGTGTGATCATACTATAAATTGTGTAATTGTATTACTCGTTTGTTGAGCGTATTGTATAGGTTGTACCTCAATGTTCTGTTGTTGTTAATCTTTTGGAGATAAAGCGAGTGGTATACTTTTGGATAGTCAAATGCGACGTAAGAACTGAGATTTGAATGTATGAAACATGTTTCCTGTAGGTTATGTCAGATGGATTTTTGAGGATTGACTGATGGTAATGTTGATTAGGAGCTGGAGAGTCAAGTGAAGGACTCTTATACGAGCTGGTTACTTGAGGTATGTTTTCGAGGACGAAAACTCTTTTAGTGGGGGAGAGTTGTAACACCCCATATTTTCTAATTTTAATTTAATCGGAAATTAAATTATTATTTGGAATTATTCGGTATTTTGGTGGAATTATTTAGAAAGAATTATGAGATGAGCTATTGGGCCAAGTGTGGTGTTAGTAAAGAGGGGGTGCTATGTTAGTAAAGCCCTTTACTAATTAAAATCTATTTTTCATAAAAATAAGGAATTGAGGAAAAAAGGAAAATAGATGTGGAAGAGGAGCAGAAGAGTAGAAGTGCTGATACGTGAAAGAGGAACAGAAGAGGAAGAGGGCTAATCAAGATCCTTGGCTAAGGTAAGGGGGGACTCTTCCGGTTAATATCTTTTATCGTATCATAGATAATAGGACTGATTTAGATGCATTGTTTGTGTCAATTGGTTATATGATGGATTGGGGTTTTGGGATGATTTTGAGGGGAATTGTATGATTTGATGAATTTTATGATTATATGATTGTTATGATGATTAAATGATCCTCTTTGTGTGTTATATTTGTGTTATAACATGTATGTGGCTGATATGGTGGTATTTGAGGTTCATAACATAACTTGGTTTGGTTTTGGGGATTTTGGGGTAAATCCCGTAATGCTGTCAAATGCGATGAAAGCTCTGACTTTTGCCAGTTCGCGCCGCGAAGGTAGGTGCGCGCCGCGAAGGCGTACTTGTTTTCTCGCATCGCACCGCGTGCATAGGTTGGCGCCGCGAACGTGTTTGTATGCTTCAGGTCGCGCCGCGAACTTTGGTTGCGCCGCGTGCTGTAGCGATAACTGTTTTCTTGTAAAAAGTTAAAGATGTGTAACTTTTAAACCGTAAGTTCGTTTTAGACGCCGTTTTGGACGTTGTTCCTTAAATTGAATGTTCTACCATATGAAATGAATAAAACAATAACAACTTGATTTTATTTTAAAAAGTATCATTTTCTTCAAATGTGGTTTATTCTGGTTTTGCATAGCTGATGAGGTGCAATGGTTATTGTGTGCATAATTGAATATGTGCAATGATGTATGTTGTGATAATGTGGTTGCTTCTGTTAATTGTGCAAATGGGTGTTGTTCATGGTAAATATGGTTATCATGTGTTTTGAGGAATGATGAGGTAAATACTCTGTCGTTGATGAGTTGCTTTGTTGTACTTGGTACACGATTGTGAGGGGTGTTATTGTTGTTGCACTGTTTAATGAATGATTTACCTGTTATGATGTTGTGGTTGTAATTGGTGTTAGTTATACATATATTGTTGATGTAAAATATGTATTTTATTGTGGTTGAGAAATAGCATAACTGTGTATGGCTATTGATTATTGTGGTGGTTGATGATTATGACATTTGGTTGATTTATGTGGGTGATAAGCATGTTATGGTTGATACATGCATTCATAATCATTATGTGGCTGATCCTTGACGATGGTGGATCAGTGGTAGCTAATTCCCATTGTGTGGAATTAGTGAGTGGGTGTTGCCGTATCCTTGACGATGGTGGATCGGTGAGATGGGTTATCCCAGATTTGGTACCACATGCATATAGTTGCATTTGCATTAGGTTACTTGTGTTATTATAACATGAATGGAAGATTGTCCAATGTTATAATATGTGATGATTGTGTAATGGTTATGATTTGTTTGGATGAATTATGGTGTTGTCTCTTGGTAATGTATTCTATTTGTTGTTGTGTGTTGATGAGTACTTCCTGACAATCTGAATATAATGAAATTGGATGAATAATGTGACTATGATGTGTTATTGTTTATGATTCGATAACATTTGTTAATTGTGAATGAGACTCACCCTTACTGTTGATATTTTCAGATTGAGGATAGCGGCTTTTGGCTCGGTGAGGATTAGCTTATGAGTCAGTTTGTTTAGTATAGCGTCGGTGTCATGCTCTGATATTGTAACACTGGGGGAAACGCTAGTTTAGAGTTGATGATGATACTCCATTTTGTTGTTATCGGAGTAAATTTGTGAGAGACTTCATAAATGATGTTATGCTTATCCGTTGATTGATGTTCCGCTGTGTAGAAACATGTTTATGTATTATGATGAATTGTTCCTTAGTGAAAGCATGACAATGAATTTATGATAATTTGTTTTAAATTGAATTGTGGCACCCTTGTTTTCATGTTTTACTCTGAATTATTTTATTAATTTCCGTGGGGTTTAGAAGGGTGTTACAAAGATGACGACATAGAATCTAAAGTAAAATTATGGGAATCGTCTTTGATCAAGTATGATTTATGAGGAGATTTAAGTATGAACGCTATGAAACAATACATGATGAAGTTCTGGAATTTTGTGCAATTATCAAACATGCTCTATAATGAATAAGATTACTTCATCCTGAAATTTCACTCGTTTAAAGACAAAGACAATGTGTTGGTGAAAGTTCCTTACACTATACACAACATGCCAATGTTGCGGAAATAATGGAAGTTGGACTTCAGCTTAAAGAGAGATATGCTTAAGACTCTACCTATCTGGGTGAAACTACCCCAATTACCGTTGCACCTATGGGGGAAAAAAGCCTAAGCAAGATAGGAAGAGCATTAGGGAAACCTTTGGTCACTGATGAATGTCCGCCGAACAAACTCAGAGTGTCCTATGCTTGGGTCTTGGTAGAGGTAGATTTCACTCAAGAGTTAGCCAAAGATATCACCTAAAGGATAATGAAGGTCAACAAAAGAAGCAACCAGTTGAGTATGAATAAAAGTCTCTATTTTGTGAGAAATGCCAAAAAGGAGGTCATTAATTTGTGAAAATGCCACAAAAGAAAAACACTAAACAATGGAAACCTAAACCTACCCAACCAGAAGTGAAACATGTGTTAAGCATCCCATCAAAACTGAGCAATAATACATCAATGGAAGATGGAAATTAAGAATGGACAAAGGTGAACAAGAACTAGAGGAACAAGGGCAAAGGAATTATGGGTGAGAGTTCAACTACACATGTCCCATGTCAAAATGGTTTTGAGCCACTAAGGATTTTAAGTGATCCCTTAGTGCTTCAAGATAAAGCTCCATGATAATATCATGGAATGTGAGAGGGCTCAATAAATCAGGTAAGATTAAAGAGATTAGCTCCCTACTCCCAAGTCTTAAACCTAAGATAGTTTTGATAATTTAAACTAGAGTTAAGAGTGCAAAAGCTAAAAATGTAAGAGCTAAATTGAACCTTAGGACAATTTACATAGACAACTACTCCAAGAATGATAATGGCACCAAACAATGGAAAACTAAACCTACCCAACCATAAGTGAAACACGTGGTAAGCACTCCATCAAAATTGAGTAATAATACATCAAAGGAATAGGGAAGTGAAGAATGGACAAAGGTGAACAATAATTGGTTGGATAAGGGCAAAGGAATTTTGGATGAGAGTTCAACTACAAAGGTCCCATGTCAAAATGATTTTGAGCCACTAAAGATTCTGAGTCAAACCTTTGTGCTTCAAGATAAAGCACCATGATAATATCATGGAATGTGAGGGGGCTCAATAAATCAGGTAAGACTAGCGAGATTAGCTCCCGACTCATAAGTTTTAAACCTAAGATAATTGTGTTAATTGAAATTAGAGTTAAGAGTGCAAAAGCTAAAAGTGTAAGAGATAAATTTAACCTCAAGGGACATGGAAAACTGCTCCAAGCATGATAAATTAAATATGTGGTTAGCATTTATCAAATGAAGCATTGTGGAATTTATGACCTAAGTGGTATTGAACTAGTTTACTGCTATATATTCCCTAAAAAACTTGAGAAAAGAAGAGGGTTATGGAGAGACATTGAAAAACTGCACCAACATCAACAGGTAGGGTTGGCAATGGGTAGGGTCGGGTGCAGGTTTGACACTACCCAAACCCGCACCCAAAATCACCACCCAAATACGAACCCAAACCCAAAGGCTATTTAGGTGGCAAAATAACACCCACGTCCACACCCGTTGGGTTCGGTTTTTTCCACACGAACTCGAACCCGCAGCAATACACATAAAATACAACAGCAACATTGAAATTTTCCATCAATTTTCCTACAACTTTCCAACAACAACATTACAATTTTCCATCAATTTTACTACAACTTTCCAACATCAACATTACAATTTTCCATCAACATTGAAATTTAAATTAAAGTCTACAACTTTCCATCAAGTTTGGTAACACCTATATATATATATATATATGGGCACTTATGTAATTTCAGATCTAAGCGGGTGTGGTTTCGGGTGCAGGTTTCACACTACCCAAACCTGTAACACCCCGATATCCGCTACACGCATCAACCGTGTCGGCCAACCAAACATGTCACCAGCTTAATCAATACTCCCCCTAGGCCCGCTTACCGGCTGCCTAGGAAATATTATTTTTGCCTCCCGTAGGAATCGAACCACGTACCTAGGGGTTAAGTACGTATTCATAACGAATCCTTGAAGGACTTTAGGGATCTATAGGCACCAAAGATAGATGGCTATGGTGCTAAATTCTTTAAAGCAACTTAGAATACAGTGAAATAATTAGCATGCAGAGATTATTCATGTGGGGAGGAGGGGATGGTTCTATGAAGACAAAGCTGAACTTGTTTTTTCTCTTTATGGTTGTTGTACAGGTGTATAATGCTTTTACTACCTAGCTTGGCATGAAGGAGGTGGTTCCTGTAGAGTCACTGAACTTTTGTCTACAAGAGGTTCGATTAGGGCTAGATGGTTTAGTTAGCATTCATTTTTATGGCTGGTGGTCTACAGGTTAGCAGGGATTTTTAGGAATGATGTTGTTTTCAAACGCAAGCAATGAATTATGGAGGAAATCTTAGGTTTAATCAAAATCTTGTCTTGGGATTGGCTTAATATTTCTTTTAAGGGTATATTTAGCTTAGAGTGGGAGGTGTGCAACTGTAATCCTTTGTGTTAATTTTCCCAATTGTAATTGTGTTTTGGTTGGTGGATTTTGTATGGTCTTTTGGCCTTGTTCTTTGGGCTTAGCAACCCCTTGTGTTTTTTAATCTCAATTGCTTATTAAAAATGATAAAATATAATTAAGGTTGTTCGCAGGCCAGTTTAGTTCGGGTTCGAGATAAACTGATATTCAAATCGATCAAAATGATATGAATTAGTTTTGATTGGATTTGTACATTTTTGCAATAAAGGCGAAATCAAACCAAACTGAGAAACAACTGGATAGTTTGAGTTGGATTGATTAGATACATTAAAATAAATGTGCAAAAATATATTTAAAAAATAAATAAGTTAAATATTCTATAGTATTATAAAATTCCTTTTTTTTCTGTTTCTTCATATAGGTTGTGAGTGACACAAATGTCGTTTAATTTTTTTCTTATCAAATTTGAGTACCTTCTATTAGTTTTCATGATAACTATTGGGAAACCCGTGCGTCTGCACGAGTTTTGGTATAGACCGCGGATATGTCACCAGTTTAGTTTTGAAATTCAAATAAAATAGAAAATATTCTAATTTAATTATAAAATAGGAAAAATAAAAAAAGTAATTAAAAATAAATATATAAGTTAATTAAAAATAAATATTTAAATGAAAGACATATTTTTAAAATAAAAACAAAATTGTATCAATTTTCCAATTTCTAAAGAAAGACACTTCCATAATATATATTTCAATTATTCATGTATTGTCTTTAAAATTATTGTATTTTAAATTAAAAATAATTACAAAATAAAAATATTAGATACATAAATAATTAAAAAATAACACATTTTTATCGTGTTTGAATTCATACATTATTTTAAATATATTTATTTTTATTTTATTTAATTGTACAAAAAATGTATTAATCCATGTATTTTATTATTTTTATTTTTATGAGAATGCTTCCACTCCAATATATGATATGACACCTGCAAAAAACTCTAAACACTAGAAAAGATATAACAGATGTGTATCTAAGCTTGTTGGCCACAACTGCAATTCAGGGTCTATCTTTAATGCTAAATGCATATCTCGAATTCGTAAGGTTAGAAAATCATTTTCCATTAATGCTAAATGCATATCTCGAATCCGTAAAGTTAGAAAATCATTTTCCATTATATCATTCTAGTACCCATGCATACTGCGTAGACCCTAACCAACAGAAACTCCCCTAAATTACATAATTCTCCTAAGGCCACTTAAACAGAACATGAAAGATAAAGAGGGTGATCACCATAACCTGATTCAACAGATAACAAATTTGAACCGCTACATATCACTTTAATCAACAGGAGACACAACCTGGTATGTTAGGAATTAATGTAGAATATTAAGTGCTTGTACTTTAAGTTTACATCATAAAGCTTTAATCTCGTTAACACCTCTAGCATTACTCATCGCTTTTTCTTCCCAAGCCCCTTCACTCTAACCTTGTTTTCCTCCAAAGATATTGTATCATGTCTCAGAATCATTTTCATAACCATATCATTAATAGTTTCTTATGAAAACCATAAAGGATAATAACAATTGCTTACCTCAAGTGGGTTTTTCAACTCAGTAATCTCATTTCCCAGTGAAGCATTGGCCAAAACTAAGACTCCATATCTGAAAAATCAAACTCATAAAAATCAGCAATCTCAAATTTCCGTTACACCTAAGCTCACATTGTTGTTACAGCTGAGCTCGTAAACACATTTCCCTTCATGCTGATAGATGCCAAGAATGACCAATGAAGGTACGAAGCGAATACCCGACCGGAGTTGATAATTACATATAACCTAATGTCTAATAACAAATGAGAAAGATATAATCCATGAAACAAACTATTATTATACAATTTATACTCATATTCATATATAAATAAAGACATGCCAACATCTTCTGTTTTTAAGTTTCTAAATGCTCACTTTATTGGAAGCATTCTCCTTACGAATGCTTCGGAAATATACATCCTATCAGTTCCTTGATACTTCCAAATCTGCAATGCAACTGTGTAAGATAAAGAAAAATAACACCCATTGGTTGCAATCCTTAAAATTAAATAACAGAGGGTTTGTTGTTTGGGAGTTTTACCGTGTAGTTGGACATTGAGGCTTGAATTGAGCAAATATTCAGAGATAAGCATCTTATCAAATAGATTTTTAGTGATAATCATTATGAAAACCATATAAGCAAACTCATGAAAATGATGAAAACCACATAAACAAAGGAAACAAACACACACAGTGAATATAAAACCCTAGCTGTCGCAAGATCAACTTTCCTTATCCATCATATCATATGTGTTGTTGATGTCTTTGATAGATATGTATTGTGCTTCGTCTGAACTGCTCAGATCCATAATACACATCACATATAGATATGTACTATGCTTCGTCTTCCTACAGACAGTAAAAGAGTTTTTCTTTAGCGTTTCGTCGTTCCTTTTTCTAATTGATTTACCACACTGCAAATAGAAACAAATTATAAACAGAAGAAACTTTAAGGATACGAAACAAATCTACACAAAGGGAACTTAGAAAACTAAATGGAAATCAACTACAAAAGAAAGGTGATGAAGCAAGAAGGAAGGTCTTCTTCTATGACAGTGGTTGTAAGTATGTAAACTAATTTGCATAGTTTGAAATCCTAAAATCTCAATCCAACCGATTCGCACACCGTAAAATATTCTCTAAAAGTATGTAAATTGATTCATACCACACTACAAATAGAACAAAATATAAACAGAAGAAACTTTAAGGATACAAAGCAAATCTACACAAAGGGAACTTAGAAAACTACAAAAAGGGAACTTAGAAAACTACAAAACAAAAGAGAGTTAATGAAGCAAGAAGGAATGTCTTCTTCTATGGAAGTAGCTGAAAGTATGTTAACCGATTCGCATAGTTTGAAACCCTAAAATCTGAATTCAACCGATTCACACACCGTAAAATATTCTCTAAAAGTATGTAAACTGATTCATACACAGTTTGATCTCACGGTTGCTTTCGTTGTCGTCGTCTTGCCATGAAAACCAGACGAAGCACATGCATGAAGAGAAAATGGATCTGTTTGAAAAAGAGAGAGAATGGACCTGTTTGTTTGAGAGAGAGAGAGAGAGAGAGAGAGAGAGAGAGAGAGAGAGAGAGAGGCAGATGTACTTTGTGAAGAAAGAAGCAACTTTCAGTAGGTTTGAAAAAGCAGATTGGTTGTATTAATTGTTTCAGTTCAATAGTTAAGCTAAGGGCACCAAAAAACAGGTTATCAAACAAAACAAAACACTTAAAAGCATGTAACCAGTATTTCCAAAATCAAAAAACCAATTGAATAGTTAAGATAGGGGTACAAAAAGACATGTTTTTATAGAAAAGTGAGTATGTGTCATTAGAAGAGGCAAGGGCATTGATGGCATTTCCAAAGCCATCAATGTTCTTATATGGTAGATGATGATATGGATTATATGAGTTAATTATGGTCGGTTGGAGTAGAGACGGGTTTGTGGGTGGAATTTTGAAAATCTATTGTTCAAAACAATTAACATCGAGTCTCATTTGTTTGGTTTAATTTTTTCAGAACTAAAAGTATGCCCAACCAAAATACTTGATGAGTCATTATGAGAGGGATATATTCACTTTGGATCAAAGACTTGCCTAAAGGTCAAAGATTCAGTCAAACAAGTGAGAAAAACATCACATATTCACCCAAAATCTTAAGACAATAGATATATAGGCCATTCACTTATAAGATGGTTAACCTCCACTAATCCAAACAATATAGAACTTATACAACTCACTTTTGTTTCTCAACAACACTATGATTTGGTTTGAATTCCTATTTACTTTACATTTATCCAAACCAATAAATACCGATAAATAACCTTAACAAATTAGATTTTTTAATTATATTTGCTAGTTTCAATTGCCGTATAATTCCATTAACTAGTAATTAACAAAGGCTAATTTTATTTATTTTATAAGAAACTCGATTAATTTTATAACTTTAAACAAATAAATAAATGAAACGGTTCATCTCACGCTCACATGTCTCACGAGAAGAGCCATTAATTTAACAACGTCATGGAAAACAAGGTGCAATAAGTTGCATGTATACTTTAAATACATTTTCTAAACAATTCATAGAGAAAACAAATCTTTGATTCAATCTTCTCTGAGGGAATTAGTATATACTAATAAACTATTTGAATGAAAATCGAGTTCTCTTGCATTGACTTTTTTTTTTCAATAGTGTCTTTTTATTCAAAGATTAGGGTATGGGTCATGCATATACATGTTCCAAGAAGCTGAAAAGTCATATTGAATTTGTTAGTTTTTTTCTTAATTCTTATAATACCAAAATTTAGTTGTCACGCAATGCTAATGCTAATGTAAAATAAAAATTCTATCAATCAATTATAAAATGTTCTGTACAGAATTATAATTGTAATGAATTAATATTATATAATATACATCCTCTTCGTCTTATCATTATTATATATACATTTGTATGAACATCAACTTTCATACAGAACTAACTAAAATAAAAAGTGTGAACAAATATTTTGCAAAAAAAGTGTGATAATGGCAGAAGGAAAAGGAAGAGTTTGTGTAACAGGAGGTACAGGTTTTATTGGTTCATGGATCATCAAGAGTCTCCTTGAAAATGGTTACACTGTTAATACAACGGTTAGAGCTGATCCAGGTAATATATTTATTAGTTTGTAAAGTTTAGTTCATTCGATAAATATTAATTTTTTCAGTACAGTTAAGTGCACGAGTTTCTGATAATTATTATCACTTTGTGAATAGCAGGAAAAAAGAGAGATGTTAGCTTTCTCACAAATCTTCCCGGTGCATCTCAAAAGCTAAAATTTTTTAATGCTGATCTTAGCGATCCAGAAAGTTTTAATGCAGCAATTGAAGGGTGTGTTGGAATATTTCACACTGCCACTCCAATGGATTTTAAAATGAACGAACCAGAGGAAATAGTGACAAAAAGAACCATTGATGGAGCATTAGGAATTCTAAAAGCATGCAAGAACTCAAAGACGGTAAAGAGAGTTGTTTACACTTCAAGTGGTTCAGCTGTTTATTATCAAGAGAAAGAAGAAGATGTAATGGATGAAAGTTATTGGAGTGATGTGAATATTCTAAGAAATTTGAAGCCATTTGGTTGGTCATATGTAGTTTCTAAGACATTAGCTGAGAAAGCTGTTCTTGAATTTGGAAAAGAACATGGACTGAATATTGTCACTCTTGTACCAAGTTTTGTTGCTGGACCCTTCATTTGCCCTAAGCTTCCTGGATCTATTTATACTTTACTGCCTTTCTTATTTGGTAAGTGTTTTTTAAGACTTTGCTAATATGTTGATTTAAAAGTTTTAAAGATATTAAATTGTAGTGTTTTATCTAATTAATGATACATTTGGATGAGATAATTCAAAATAATAAAGGGATTTAAAATTTAGGTGATTCAAATGTTTTAATTGATTTCTCTTTATTTTGAGTTTTTTATTTGGATGAGATATTACTATTATCTATTGTTTAATTTTACAAACTTTTAAGATTTTTGAGCCAAATTTAAAATTTGGAAAATATGGATCACTTTTATTAATTTTTTAAATTCTAAAGGACTAATTTATAAAATATAAAAATTATTATGGACTGATTTACAATTTTGCATATCTTAAACGTTAAATTAAATTTTTTTTAAATTATTGGGACCAATTTATAATTTTTTTCAAAGATTAATAATAATCAATTTACCATTTTTTGGTTTGTATAATAGAAGAGAAATTTTAAATTTAAATGTCATATTAAATTCTTCAAATTTAAGTTGTACATAAAAAATATTTCAAAGATTTTCATTATTTTAATTCTTTTTCCGTATTTTTATTAAATTAGTAAATTTTGGTCTAGTGTTTTTAAATTTATTCAAATGATTTAATTTTATTAAAATATTAAAAAGTCATTTAGTTATTTAGTTTTGGAATTTTTAAATATTTTTTCTCGTGAATTGGACAATGTTTAGCTTTTATATAGATAGTATCATTTCTTTTACTAGCTATATACCATCATTTTATGTGCTAGTACATATCCTACTAATGTCTTTATCAACATAAAATAATTTTCAACATTTCCACATCTATATATTAATTATTCAAAACCTCATGAAAATGGATGTTTTGAATTAAATAAAATTAATAAATGAAAGTTGAATGTAGGTGATATTGACAAGAATCCATTGATTGCATCTCGTATACATATGGTGCATGTTGATGATGTGGCACGAGCACATATATTTTTACTTGAACATCCTAATATAAAAGGGAGATACAATTGCTCACCATTCATTTCAACTTTTGATAAAATAATTGATATTATTTCTTCAAAATATCCTGAATTTCAAATTCCAAAATCCAAGTAAGTTATCCATATGAATTAATTGTTCTCATGTGATCTTTCTTTTATTGTTATTAATATTGTTATTCAATTTATTTTCTTCTTCTATAGAGTTCTTATGGGTGCTAAAGGTCCTAAGCTTCCACATCTAACGTCAAACAAAATTATGGAAGCTGGATTTGAGTTCAAGCATAGCATTGAAGAAATGTTTGAGGATACAATTGAATGTTGCAAGGAGAAGGGTTATCTTTAAACCATAGATGTTTGATAATAGTTCATAAATCATATAAATGACCTGTCACTATTTAATATTTAAGTTTTTTTTGCAATTTGGACACATAAATTTGTAAGCTTTATAGTTGGAATACGACGGTGCACTTAGATGATAAGTGAAAAGAAGAGTTCAATGAATCAAAATGCTTTGGTTTGAAATATCTTCTTCAATCTTCCATTAATACTATAGTACTATAGTGCAATTCAGTTTTGATTTTAAGTCCAATAAGTCAAAATATTACGTAGTATACTTTAATTGTTTTTGTTTTTGAAATAAAATGGAAATGCAGTTGTTAGGATCAAGTTAATGCCGTATGGGCTTGAATTCAATACGACAAATTGACAATTTTTTGGGAAGTGTTCACTACACTTCATTTACTGCTCACACATAAACTCAAAAATATTATTTGTAACGTCTTAAAATTAAAATTTAGACGCACTTATTTTACAACAAAATCACTTCATCAAATTGATATTTCATCTTTAACAAAAAAATAGTAATCTATGGATATATACATGTTTAAAATCTGATTTTCAATTTTCAGATAAACCTCATACATTGGCTTGAGTTTGTGTTTCATTACAAGATTGTTAAAAATAGGTTGAATTCGGATTTCAAAATCAGACAAAGAAGCTCCATATAGATTCGAATTTCAACTCTATTGTGTAAGCATAGGAAGTGTTTATTGTTACTCTAGAGAATAGTATCATGAAAAAGAAGTTCCTTACATATTGTGGTAGGTTTTGGAGGGGCTTTAAGACATAGTTCACCCATGATTATATATATTATCCAAGTGATAAAGATATGCCTCCATACGTGGTGTATCGATTTATTAATGAGGATGTTTGGGAGAAATTTGTAGATTCTTGCACTACTCCTGACTTCTTGGCAAAGATCCTAAAAGGAAAGGATAATCAAGCTAGAAATATCTATCCGTATAGATTATCTCGTGGAGGATATCAAAAACTTGAAAAGAAGATGATTGAAGAAAAAGAAAATAAAGGGAACTAGAGTTGGGAGAATCTATAAGCCTTGATCGCACTCCATCTCCACCTTCACGCCACGAGAAATAGAAGAGGGCACGTTAAAGAAAATATGGCGAGTTCACATCATATGCTACACGCGAAGTGGCTCAAAAGATTGTAACTAGATGCTTTTTTCAACAATATTTATTTTAGTTAAGTCAATTTGGTAAAGATGAAATTTCATATGTGTTGCAGGATCTACTAGTTGAACAATCGAAAGTAGGCCTCTTCATTTCACAAGATCGTTGTGACATCTTGGTAAAAGTGATTGGAACCGAGGAGCATCATGGGCCTGTCCGTGGTATTGGAAGAGGCGTTGGCTTCAATTTATATTTTGGAGCATCTAAATCACATAGAGAAGTAAACTTAAAGAAATAGATTAAAGAGATAGTTGTTGTTAAGTTAAGGAGGAAAAGGGAAAAGTGGATGGAGGAGAGGGAGAAGTGGATGGAGGAGCGGGAGAGGATATTGAGGGAGGAAAGGAGAGGTTGTTGCAGAAGGTGAGGGAAAGTGTCCAGATGAAGCAAGAGAAACGAGAAAGGATGGCTGAGGAGGAGCTAAATAAGTCGAATGAGGTGGAGCTTGAGAAGCTGTCTAGGACTTGTACCCATATTGTTCTTGAGGTATAAATATAAGTTTGTAAAAATTGTGTTGTATGTTGTTGTTATTATTGTTTGTGTATTTTAATTTTGTATTGTATTTCTATTGTTTTTATGATGTATAAATTGAATTTATTGGGTGTACTCAACCATACAAATTCAAATCAGATGGAAATTCATGAGAATGTAGTTGAGAAAGTTATGGGTCTTACAATCGTGAAAGAAAGTTGTTCTGCCATCCGGGGTATTATTGAAACCCCACCATCAAAACTAGATAATACTATGAGAATATCAATTATATTAGATAGTATTTTAGACATATGCGAGAATATTAAATTAAGTTATGATCTAGATCAGTTTTACGTACTTTCTAAGACTTCTAGTATGGAATTTTGGAAGGGGGTGAGTGGCTAGACAATTTTGTAATACAATTTTGGTTCTCGTAAGTATAATTTGTATGTTGATTTTTATTTATATTCACATGTTCTTGTTGAAGGATAGAAAAACACTTAGAAAGGGGGGGAGTTTGAATAAGTGTAGCTTTAAAACTCTTAAGATAAAAACAATTTGCACAATGATTTTTATCCTGGTTCGTTGTTAACTAAACTACTCCAGTCCACCCCCTTGGAGTGATTTACCTCACCTGAGGATTTAATCCACTAATCAATCTTGATTACAATGGTTTTCCACTTAGATACCCTCTAAGTCTTCTACAGTATTCTGATCACAACCTGATCACTCTAGGAAAACAATGCTTAGATACCCTCTAAGACTTCTAGAGAATCCGATCACAACTTGATCTTCTCTAGTACCTTTACAAATGATTGTAAACAAATTCTTACAAGAGTATTACAATGCTTCTTAATAAGCTATAATCACAACTGTGATATTTCTCTTAAGTTCTAAGCTTAATCTCACTAAGATATTACAAAAGTAATGTGAGGTTGAAGATGAAGTTTGATAGCTTTTGATTCAGCAGCGTTTCAACAAGATTGAAAAGTTGTTTGTAAATTCGTAATCTTGCTTCTGATCAGAACTTCACTATTTATATGCGTTTTGAGAAGATGATCGTTGGGAGCATTTAATGCGTTGCGTAATCCGTACAACATTGCATTTAATGTTTCACTCTTTTGTCAACTACCTGGAGCCTTGCTTTTCCTGCTTTAACTGACTTTGCCTTTAATAGCTTCTAACATTCCTTTTGTCAGTCAGCGTAGCCTGCCATCTTGTACTTGCTTCTGATCTGATCTTTGTAGATACAACGTTTGAATTGATCAGAGTCAAACAGCTTGGTGCAGAGCATCTTCTTGTCTTCTGACTTTGAAGTGCTTCTAGCGTGATACCATAAGAACTTTAGTGCTTCTGCTTCTGATCTCAAGTTCTTATGATGCTTCAATAGACCATGTTCTGATTCTGCTTGACCATCTTCTGATGTCTTGCGAGAGCATGCTCTGATGTCGCATACTGAACCTTCTGAGTCTGTGCTTCTTGCGCTGAATTTAGCATACTCTTTATATATTTCTGTTAGGAGTGAATTAATGATAAATTCATGTGTTAATATAAGTAATTTCTCGTCTAAACTAATGCAAATTGTGATAGATCCATAGGTTTTTAGTAAGAATTGAAATGAACAAGTTTAGTTCATGTGTAAAGCAAATTGAATCACTTGTGGGTACTATTGATGCAGGTTTGGAGCTGAAAAGGAGCTTTACAAGAACATGAGGAAGAGAGATAGCTAGAAGTCTCAAAGGCAAAGCAAGAAGACAAAGTTTGACAAGGGCGCGCCACGGGAGTTCTAGCTGGCGCCGCAAAAAAGTCTCTGTTTTGTGTCGCGCCGCGTTCATCCGTTGCCGCGCCGCGGCCTCGACGTTAAAAGCCCAAAACTTATAAATAAAAGCCCTAGCTTCCAAGTAAAGGGCAGATCTTTTGTGAGCGAAATTAGGAGAGTATTCTGAGTTTGAAGCCGAGAACAACAATCGAAGGCCAAATCTTTACCAATTGAAGACATTCCGTTGATGAAGATGAATCCCTCTATTAATTCTTGTGTGTTCTTCATGTCTATGGAGAGCTAAATTCCTCTTGTTGAGTTTAAGGTAGTAGTTAACCTATGAATACACAATCCCATTGATTCTTTCCTATGAACAATTGTTTGAATTTATTATTAATAAGAAACCTTGCTTTTATATTAAATTATCGTGGAATCTTTGATCGAAAGAAAAGGTTCTAACTTTTGCCCTAGGTTACTATATTGATTCAATCTCAATTTGCAGAGATGGAATTGTGATTGAGTTTTCATAATTATCGTTCTTTATTACTATTATCGATATTGATATTTGGAGAGATCGAATCTCATACCGGTAGAAGTTTATCTAATTTGATTTGCAGACATGGAATCATATTTGGGGATAAGTGAAGATAATATTTCAAATGATTGTTCACGTGTGATTTGATCAATACATTGTATAGGAATAGGTTGATGAACCCTGAAGCTCAACATATTTCCTTAATCGTTAACAAACTTTCAGTATTTGCATTTAAATTATTGTTTAGATTTGATAGCATTATAATCATAAAACAAATCCAATTACTCTTTCTCACTCAAAATAATTAACTATAGAACGGTAGTGATATTAAACCAATCCCTGTGGATACGATATATTACCGAAAATATTTACCCACAAATACTTTCAACAAATTGGCGCCGTTGCCGGGGATTGGTGTCAATATTGCACGCATTGCAATAGTTTTATTTTGAGTTTTTGTTACTATTTTATTGAGTGGTTGTTTAACTCGTGTGTTAGTTTCTGCAGAAATTCGTGTATGCGCAGCAAAGTTCCCAGTGATCAACTTCTTTTTGATCCCGAGATCGAAAGGACCGCTAGGAAGTTAAACAGCAAAACACGAAGAAGAGCAAACATAGCAAGAGCCAGAGACAACGCAACCGCGACATCGTCACAACAACTTGAAACAATTGACGAGTCGCAAGAAGGAATTTACTTTCACGAACTATTTGCTGAAGAAGAACAGGAAGTTATTATACAACCAACTGTTGTCAACATGGCTGCTACTGGTCCATGTGCAAATAGTCCAAGACTAAACCCGCAGTTCGCTAGAACTGTCGCCAATGGGCGACCGACAGAATTGAAGACCGGTATCATACAATTGATTTGTGCAGGCCCTTTCGCCGGTTTGGACCACGAAGATCCGTACACGCATCTTACTCGGTTCTATGAGTTAGCGGGTACAACTGGTGTAGCTCAAGGTGATGAAGAGACACTATTCAAGAAGTTGTTCCCACACTCTTTGTTATCTAAGGCAAAGGATTGGTACTTGGATCAACCCGAAACAGTGATGACCGACTGGAACACCTTAGAAGAAAAGTTTCTAGAAAGGTTTTACTCTCAAAACCGATTCTTTGAAGCAAAAACAGCAATCACCGTATTCTCTCAAGGAAGTAATGAATCATTGAATGAAGCATGGGAAAGGTATAAAGCTATATTGAGAAAGTGCAAAGGACACAGTTTTGCAGAAGTCGATCAAATCCACATGTTCCATAATGGTCCCACAGCTACAAATAAAACACTCTTGGATGCCACAGCTGGTGGTTCTCTTATGTCCAAGACACCTGCTGAAGCTACTCAGATAATTGAGCGAATGGCTCTAAATGATCGTCAGGGTAACCATGATCGAACGGTCAGAGATAAGAAACCCGGAGTATTGGAGTTGAACAATAGTGATGCTCTGCTGGCCCAGAATAAGCTACTAACATCACAAGTGGAACTTTTGACACAACAAATGTCTAAATTACCACAACAAATCAAGGAGCTGAATGGGGTATCTAATTCTTATCAAGTTGCTAAGTGCGAGTTATGCAAGGGAGATCATCAAGCAGGATTCTATCCACCAGTTCTGGAAGAAGAAGTGAATTACATGAACAATAACCAAGGACAAAGGCAGAATCAATATCAGAATCCTCCGTATCAACAAGGGTATCCACCAAGGAATAGCAATCCAGGTTATCAAAAAAGGCCACATAATCAAGGATATCAACAACAAGCCTTTCAACCTTACATTCAACTGTCGCCACAGCAGCAAAGGGGACAATCTAAGTTGGAAGAAACCATGAATCATTTCATCCAAATGTCAATGACAAATCACAAAAATCAAGAGGCAGCTATAAAGAATTTGAAAACTCAAGTGGGCCAACTGGCTAAACAAATTGCTGCTAATCAATCAAATGCAACATTCTCAGCCAACACTCAAGAGAATCCAAAAGAGCATTGCAAAGCGGTGGTGACAAGGACTGGACAAAAAGGTAGTAAGGATGAAACTGAAAAGAATGAGGCTGAGGGTGATACAGAAAAGTAAGATGAAAAAAATGATGGAGAAGATGAAGAATATGAAATTATTAATAATGGGGATGAAGAAGAAAATGAGAATAAAGAAGTTAAGAAGAAAGAAAAGCTAAAAAGAAAGAGTAGTAGGGAAAAGATGGCAAACAACGTGATACCAAGTCAACATTTGCCATATCCCCATGCTCCATCAAAGAAGGACAATGCGAGGCAATATGCAAGGTTTATGGAGATTTTTAAACAACTACAAATTAATATTCCATTCTCCGAAGCAATTGCTCAAATGCCAAAATATGCGAAATTCATGAAAGATATTTTGACAAAGAAGAAAAGACCGGAAGAAGAAGAAGTTGTTATACTTTATGCACAATGTAGTGCCATAATATCACGCCTTCCTCAAAAGGCAAGAGATCCTGGAAGAGTCACATTGCCGGTTACAATTGGCAATCAAAATATTGGGAATGGATTGATCGATTTAGGATCAAGCATCAATTTAATTCCTCTATCAATAGTGAAGCGGTTGGGAAATATTGAGATGAAGTCAACAAGAATGACTTTACAATTAGCAGATAAGTCAACCACTCTTCCGTATGGAGTTGCACAAGACATGTTAGTAAAAGTAGACAAATTTTTGTTTCCGGTAGATTTTGTTGTGATTGACATGGAAGAAGATAGGGAGTCACCTATCATACTTGGAAGACCATTCATGAAAACAGCCCAGATGATGATTGATATTGATGACGGTATAATGAAGTTGAGAGTTCAAGATGAAGAGATATGCTTTAATCTCTTCGATGCCATGAAGCAACCAAAAGACAAGAATGATTATTTTCGCATGGATGTTACTGAAGAGAGTGTAGTTGAAGTGGCAAATCAAATTCATCTATCTAGCCCTTTGGAGAAATCTCTTGTTGAATCTTTTAATGTACTTACTCAAGAAGAAGAAAAAGAAATTGAGTTGTTTTTAAAAGAACTAGAGAAAGGTGACAACACGATCACGAAAGAGGACACGGTAGAAGATCTGGAGCTAAAAAAGGGAGTTAAAGAGTCAAAGATAGAATTAAAGCTACTCCCACCTCATTTGAAGTATGTCTTTCTAGATGAAGAGGGAAATAAACCAGTCGTTATCAGTTCTAAGTTGACTACAAATGAAGAGGCAAGACTCATTCAAATCCTCCAAAAGAATAAAGCTGCAATTGGATGGGTCTTGGCGGATCTGAAAGGTATAAGTCCTGCATATTGCATGCACAAGATCATGTTAGAGGAAGAATTCAAACCGGTGGCTCAACCGTAAAGAAGATTAAATCCAACAATGAAAGAGGTAGTAAGGAAATAGGTGATCAAACTTCTAGAAGCAGGTATGATTTACCCAATTTCTGATAGTGCATGGGTCAGTCCAGTACACGTTGTACCAAAGAAGGGAGGCATGACAGTAATCCGGAATGACAAGAATGAACTTATACCAACAAGAACTGTAACCGGGTGGAGAATGTGCATCGATTATCGTAGACTCAACAAAGCTACGAGAAAAGATCACTTCCCTCTACCATTCATGGATCAAATGCTAGAGAGATTATCGGGGCAAAATTACTATTGCTTCCTAGATGGGTATTCCGGGTACAATCAAATTGTGGTAAACCCAGAAGATCATGAGAAGACAGCTTTTACATGTCCATTTGGAATTTTCGCATATAGGAGGATGCCATTTGGATTATGTAATGCCCCAGCCACTTTCCAACGTTGTATGCAAGCCATATTCTCCGACCTCATTGAAAAGAGCATTGAGGTATTCATGGATGAATTCTCGGTATTTGGTAAAACCTTTGATACATGCTTGAATAATTTGGATGTGGCGTTTGGAAGATGTATCGAGACCAATTTGATTTTGAATTGGGAGAAATGCCATTTCATGGTAACTGAAGGAATTGTACTCGGACACAAAGTATCTTCAAGAGGACTTGAAGTGGACCAAGCCAAGGTGGAGGTAATTTCAAAACTCCCGCCTCCAGTAAATGTCAAAGGAGTAAGGAGCTTTCTAGGTCATGCAGGATTCTATAGAAGATTCGTAAAGGATTTTTCAAAGATTGTCAAGCCTTTGAGTAATTTACTCAACCAAGGTACGTGTTTTAATTTTGATAAATCTTGTGAACAAGACTTCAATGACCTAAAAGAACGGCTAGCCACCGCACCTGTGATCGTAGCACCCGATTGGAAAAACCATTTTGAACTCATGTGTGATGCTAGCGATTATGCCATAGGTGCGGTATTAGGCCAGCGAAAAGGAAAAAAATTTCATGTCATACACTATGCAAGTAAGGTGCTAAATGATGCTCAAGTCAATTATGCCACCACAGAAAAAGAATTGTTAGCTATAGTGTATGCCCTTGAAAAACTCAGATCTTATCTCATTGGGTCAAAGGTGGTGATTTACACAGACCATGCGGCCATTAAATATCTGCTTACCAAACCGGATTCGAAGCAAAGACTCATTCGTTGGGTCCTTCTTTTGCAAGAATTTGACATAGAAATTCGGGATAAAAAAGGTTCAGAAAATGTGGTAGCAGATCATTTATCCCGTTTGGTCAATGTAAATGTCACCAATCAAGAAGCTGAAATAAATGATGAATTTCCGGATGAACAACTTTTTCAACTCCAAATAAGACCTTGGCTCGCCGATCTTGCTAATTATAAAGCAACCGGTATGATTCCGGAGGACTTTGATTGGAACAAAAAGAAAAAGTTGTTAGCCGATGCAAAATACTATGTGTGGGACGACCCATATTTGTTCAAGATATGTAAGGATGGAATTTTAAGAAGATGTGTTACTGAAGAAGAAGCCCAACAAATCTTGTGGCATTGTCATAATTCGCCTAGTGGTGGACATTTTAATGGATGGAGGAAGGCAACAAAAGTCCTCCAATCCGGATTTTTCTGGCCAACTATTTTCAAAGACGCCCATCACCATGAAAAGAATTGTGACAAATGTCAAAGAGTTGGTGGGATAAGTAAACGAGATGAGATGCCACTTCAAACCATTATTGAAGTAGAAGTTTTTGATTGTTGGGGGATCGATTTTATGGGGCCATTTCTTCCTTCTTTTGCTAATGAATATATTCTAGTTGCAGTGGATTATGTCTCCAAGTGGGTAGAAGCCCTCGCTACACCAAAAGCGGATGCCAAAACTGTGCTAAAATTTTTAAACCGCAACATATTCACACGTTTTGGCATGCCTAGAGTGATCATAAGCGATGGTGGATCTCATTTTGTTAACGAACAGGTGGCGAAAGTGCTGGACAAGTATAATAACAACCACAAAATTGCATCACCTTATCATCCCCAAACCAACGGGCAAGCAGAGATTTCAAATAGAGCAATCAAGAATATTCTCGAGAAGACTGTGTCAGAATCCCGTAAAGACTGGTTGGTAAGGATTGATGATGCCTTGTGGGCATATAGGACACCATACAAAGCACCGACTGGTGCATCGCCTTTTCAAATGGTTTATGGTAAAGCATGTAATCTACCAGTAGAGGTGGAGCATAAAGCACTATGGGCCTTACGTTTCTTCAATAGAGATGATAGTTTGGCTTATAAGAAAAGGAAGAATCAAATCCATGAGCTTGAGGAATTCAGGTACCTAGCATATGAGTCTAATAAAATGTACAAGGAAAATATGAAGAGGTACCATGATAAGAGAATCAAGAAGAAAGAGTTCAAGGTGGGAGACCTTGTATTACTATTCAATTCTAGGCTAAAGCTCTTCCCAGGAAATTTAAAGTCTAAGTGGTCAGGACCGTTCGTAATTAAGGAAGTCAAACCATACGGTGCCATTACTATTGAGGATAGTAAGAGTAAAGAAAGTTGGACCGTTAATGGAGAACGGCTAAAGAACTACCTTGGGGGAGAGTTTGATAGAGAAGCGTGCACAATCTCACTTTTGAGCACTTAATAGAAGGAGTTCGACCGTCGAGCCATGCGACGTTAAACGAATTGCTTGTTGGGAGGCAACCCAACAGAGTAAGTTCTTTTATTTTATTTTTCTTTTAGTTTTTATATGTATATCATCAAATCAGTGCAATGAGAGTAAGAAGGAGTATAAATCAAAAATTGAAGTGGGGAAGTTGGAGCAGTTTTGAAAACTTCAAAAATTTGCAAGTCCGCGCCGCGAGCATAAGGAACGCGCCGCGACGCCAAACAGAAACTTTTGCGCGGCGCGGTGGTCAAGGTGCGCGCCGCGGCTTTGAAAAAAATAACTTTTAATTGGAAACTTCTCACTTCCCCCTCATTCTTTGTTTTTGAAAACTCTATCCACTCCTCAGAGCGAAAATCATAAATTTGCAGTATCATTCACCAATCTCAGTCACTTTCGTTCATCATCACGTAATCTACAACAAGGTATGTTTCTCTCCCCTTACCCTTGTGTTCTCACTACATTTATTCAAAGGTAGCCCTAGACTTGTAGGTATTAGGAACCCAATGGAAATGTTGAAAACCCTAGGGTAGATGACATTGATCTGGTGTTCAATTGACACTTTATTGTGTGATTAAGGGTATTGGGAGACTCAGAAAAGGGTCCATACCAGGCAAACCCTACCAGTTGCGCCGCAGCCGCGCCGCGGGAAACCGCAGTCGCACCGCGACTGGAAAAAAATGAGGGAGCATTGTTTTGTTTTCTGACCCTAACACACTATCTGTTGCACTGTTATTTGTTGTGGTAATTGCAGATGAACCCTGCCAAGAGAGTACGCACCAAGTCAACAAGTTCTGGTCCTAGAGGAGCACGTGCTTCGACCGACCAGGCTAATCGATTCTTGGGTCGGGCTCAAGCAGACAGGTTCAAAGAATTGGGTTCCCGAACCATCCTAAATGAGAAGTTGGTTGCTACCCTAGGACAAGGAGGAGGACCTTTTGCTACTATGTGGGATTACCTTGAGCATAGGAACTGGCAGCGTGTGTTTGAACCACACACGGTCATTGATTATGACATAGTGAAGGAATTCTACGCGAATGCTATCAAAACCACAGATGAATCAGTGGCCTACACATATTAGTCATTTGTGAGAGGAAAAAATGTGGCATTTGATAGAGATTCAATCAATGAATTTTTAGGAGAACCACTCCAATTGACTGAGCATGAGAGGTGTTTCTACAGGCAACATGTGTCTAACTGTGCTAACCTTGTGGAACAGATATCTGAAACAATATGCATTCCAGGAAGAGGACCAGAACTTAGTCGGCAAGGAAATCCAACCAACTACAACAGGAAGGATCTGAGCATCCATGCGAGGGGCATTCTATCTGTGATCTTGTACAATATCAGGCCCAGGACGCATGTGACCACGGTTCCCTTAGATGTGGCTTTCTTAATAAGCGTCATCATGTCTGAGAATCCTGTTGATGTCGCCTTCATTCTTTCGAATGAATTGCGCCGAGCAGCATTGAGTGACACACCGCATGGCATTAATGCCAAATGTGTGCTGCCCCTACCCGGTCTAATTATGGGATAATGCAAAGAGGAAGGGGTAGAATACTCAGGACAAGGGCACCATGTGATAAACACTTTTATTGATGATGTTTTTATTGACAGGTTTTGTGCAAAGCCATACTATAGAGATCAATCAGCTGCTGCTTCTCAGGCTGGACCATCTGCTTCCGCAGCTCCACCTAATAGTAGTGCGGCTACTTTTGACCCTCTAGTGGCCCATCACTATTATTCAGCAATGTTTGAGGCGAACAAGAGGTCCCAGATCTTCTTGCATGATGCTATGCAACAGCAATACAGGAACCTTTCTGCTGCCCCTGAGGAGAGAACTTTTTCGCAACCCGGGAAAGCTATTTCACATACTGTGGTTGGCCGGAGACCAACCCTTTTCCTGTTGGGGGGGATGCAGGTGCAGGTGATGCAGGTGCAGGTGGTGCTGGGAATAATAACCCAGAGCAAGAGAATGAAGACATTGATGCCGATATTGATTCGATGTTTGTATGAGGTGATGTGAGAGAGGGGTGAGAATAGTTTATTTCTGATAACTGGTGAGATGATGATACTTGCTGCTGTTTTATTTGTTTTTATCCGACCTGTACTCTGGTGAACCTTAGGGTCACTATGACTTGTTTATTTCTTTGAAGCAATTGCAATTGGTTTATTTTCCTTTCTGTTTATCTCGGTTTAGAGTGAGTAGTCCCACAACAGAATGAAAATCTCAAGAAAAGTGCCAACAATGGAGCAACATGCGTGAAAGCGGTAGTGAGTGAAGTAAATTTTTGAAAAATTTTTTAGTTCACTTTCTTTTTCAATAAAGTGACAAAGCAGGTATGAATTTTTGAACTCAAACTCCGAATGTGTGCATGAAATTTAGGTTGTTAGTAAATACTTAACAGAAGTTCTTTATGGTACACTATTTTATTGGATCGGTTTAGCCTTAACCATTATGAGGAAAGCCTTCCATTGTTTACTATATGCAGGAGACCATCAATTGTTTTGACTTGTTTGTATCATGCTAAACCGTTTGTTGCATCGTTTGTGGAAATCTGTGAAAGTGATTTAGGCACTTGTTTGAATCTGAGAGTTCTTTTTAACCAATTCCAACGTAAAACTTATTTTCTTCTGTGAGAGTGTGATCCCTTGCTAACCATTCTTTGAGCCTGAGGTCAAGATAAGCATCATAATATGCACCAAGGAAAATACCTGGTGAGTTTTGATCTCAATAAAAAAGTTTTGTTTCGAACCATCAACCATAAAATTTGGTGATGTGTTTTCTCTTTGACCTTTCTTAGAAAGTAGGGGAGCATTCACACAATCTAAGTACAGGTTGATCTCCAAGTTGGGGAGAATCACAATCCAAAGAAAAGTAAGTACAAGTGGTAAGCGGTGAAGGACAAAAGAAATTCGTAGCTCAAAAAAAATTTATATATGAAAAAAAAAAGAAGAACAACGTTTGAATATAACGGTTGTTGGAAAAAAAAGAGAGAAAAAGAAAAACCGAGCTACGAATGAGAAAATATGACCAGGTGAGAAAGCGAAAGTTATAGAGAAGGAGGAATGAGTTATGATTCGGATGCTTCCCTAGATTAGGAACAACCCTTGATTATCTTCTTTTCTTTGAATCTAAACCACATTACAACCCTAGAAAGACCTTCTGATTATCAGATTCCACAGGACTTGATGCTAACAATTTGGTGAACGTATGATATGGATCCTTGTTGATTCAATTGTTTGGATGAGTGTTGAAACCCTCTGTTGTTCATCATAATTTTTGATGAGAGTGATTATTGCTGATTCAATTACAATTGTGTAGTGTTTTGAACTTCTGGAGGTAATTTGCTTTCAAAACTTGTTTCGTGTGTATGTTCTGAGTTTGCAGGAAGAGGAGGAGTATTTGACTTGGCTACTGAATTGAACCACTTGAGAAACCTTTTTGAAAAACTTGTTGCATGACTGTTGGTATGTTTTGTTGGAGGTAAGTAATTTTATTTAGGGACAAACAAAGCTCTAAGTTGGGGAGAGTTTGTTAGGAGTGAATTAATGGTAAATTCATGTGTTAATATAAGTAATTTCTCGTCTAAACTAATGCAAATTGTGATAGATCCATAGGTTTTTAGTAAGAATTGAACTGAACAAGTTTAGTTCATGTGTAAAGCAAATCGAATCACTTGTGGGTACTATTGATGCAGGTTTGGAGCTGAAAAGGAGCTTTACAAGAACATGAGGAAGAGAGATAGCTAGAAGTCTCAAAGGCAAAGCAAGAAGACAAAGTTTGACAAGGGCGCGCCGCGGGAGTTCTAGCTGGCGCCGCGAAAAAGTCTTTGTTTTGTGTCGCGCCGCGTTCATCTGTTGCCGCGCCGCGGCCTCGACGTTAAAAGCCCAAAACTTACAAATAAAAGCCCTAGCTTCCAAGTAAAGGGCAGATCTTTTGTGAGCGAAATTAGGAGAGTATTCTGAGTTTGAACAACAATCGAAGGCCAAATCTTTACCAATTGAAGACATTCCGTTGATGAAGATGAATCCCTCTATTAATTCTTGTGTGTTCTTCATGTCTATGGAGAGCTAAATTCCTCTTGTTGAGTTTAAGGTAGTAGTTAACCTATGAATACACAATCCCATTGATTCTTTCCTATGAACAATTGTTTGAATTTATTATTAATAAGAAACCTTGCTTTTATATTAAATTATCGTGGAATCTTTGATCGAAAGAAAAGGTTCTAACTTTTGCCCTAGGTTACTATATTGATTCAATCTCAATTTGCAGAGATGGAATTGTGATTGAGTTTTCATAATTATCGTTCTTTATTACTATTATCGATATTGATATTTGGAGAGATCGAATCTCATACCGGTAGAAGTTTATCTAATTTGATTTGCAGACATGGAATCATATTTGGGGATAAGTGAAGATAATATTTCAAATGATTGTTCACGTGTGATTTGATCAATACATTGTATAGGAATAGGTTGATGAACCCTGAAGCTCAACATATTTCCTTAATCGTTAACAAACTTTCAGTATTTGCATTTAAATTATTGTTTAGATTTGATAGCATTATAATCATAAAACAAATCCAATTACTTTTTCTCACTCAAAATAATTAACTATAGAACGGCAGTGATATTAAACCAATCCCTGTGGATACGATATATTACCGAAAATATTTACCCACAGATACTTTCAACAATTTCCTGAAATGGAAAATGCATAGGATTAGAGTACCACATTGTCTTATACAAAATTCATATACCTTGTTATCATCAAAACTAAGAATATTGATCAGAACAAATCTTGTTCTAACACTTGTACTTTAACATAAAGATTTAACTTTTGCTTGTTCCTGCATGAGTTGTGTGTTGAAAGGAATATAAGAAAGTATTGGTCTTAGATCCATCACACATTAGGGTGCATCGTGGCTCGGTAGGAAACAATATCATGGTTTACTTATAAGACAAGTTGAAAGAGAACAATTAATGTTATTTGGCCCCGTTTTACCACGAGTAAGTATATACTAATATGTGATTTCATTTATAAGTCAATTTTATACATATTACAAATTATTTTGAATGTTTATGCGGCGATCATTAATAACTAACGATTATATTTCCTAGGCAAAATGCGTTAGTTTTGTTTTGCTTGTTGCACAAAGAACTTCATGAAGTTGTGGTTAACACATTGAATGGGTAAGTGATATTATTTTTAATACACAAATTTTACATTTAGATTTGAATAACTTTTATTCATGTTTAATTTTAACCGACATGTATAGAGCGATGGAGGGTACAATGCAATCAAACGTAATGTACTTGGTAAAAAACCAAAGTTTTATTACTTAAAAGTAAGTATATTACTTGTGCTTTTTGACATTATATTATTTGTACGTATTAGTGATATAAATATATGAAAATTCTTTGTAGTCGCAAAAACAACCCTACAACCATTCTTGTGGATACTATGTTATGAGATATATGCTCCATATTGTCTCCAGAGGCATTGCAAATGGATGGACAAAGCTTTAGGTATTAGCTTAATCGATATATATATATATATATATATATATATATATATATATATATATATCCTGTCGTCTTGATGAGAACAATGTAAATATGTACATTTGGTTTTGAAAACAATGTAAATTTGGTATTTTGTGTTTATAAGATTTAACGATATGATTCTGATTCTGTCACATATTGTAATTTCTATGTAGAAAATGATACATGCCAGTGAAAATAAGATATAAATCCATGTAAATTTGATATTGTGTGTTTACAAGATTTACAATGATTTAATTCTGATACGCGCCAGTGAAAATGAGATATTAAAAAAATTATATATGGCAATAAATAAGATATTGCCCCTCGGTTATTACTTAAAATCGAGATAAAAATATACCTTATTACCTCAGTTATTAAATAAAATCGAGAGGTATGTGACGTCCTACAAAATTTTGAAAATAAAAATATGTTGTTGATATGGATCGAACCAATGACCATTTGCTTTCTAACCTCGGTTTCACAAAAACTGAGGGGTAAAGTGGCAAGTTTTCATGTCACCCTTGGTTACCTCTCTTGTGAAATCGAGGTAAAAGTCATTTTGCATCCGAGGTCAGATGTATTATTTGTAGTAGTGCTCAAACGGTCAAACATTTGATTTTTAAAAACTTGTATCAAATACTAATAACTGGTAATCGATACCACTTCATTCGGAAGTGAAATTGAAGCATTGTTTCAACTCATATTTGTATACCACAATATGATATTTGAATACCACAATGCCAATTTGCTTAACATTCATTTTTAATGTATAGGGATGTAAATGGATATCCATGGGGACGGATACAACGATATCCGTGTCCTCCCCGTTGGATAAATATGATATTTATATATGCACCATATCCGTTCGGGTATCCGTTAAGCGGGTCGCGGATATTTAAAGATATTCATGGATAACATTTTTTATATTTTATTTTTGAAAAAAAATATTTTTCAGTTTCTTTTAAAGTTACAAAATTTTACTATAGCATAACATCCATACAATTCGCTCTCGATTTAACAACCAAATTTCAACACATTAGTTTCCTTCTTTTTCACCAAAACGTAATAACAAGCAAACATAATATCCATACATTTTATTTTTAACCAAAAAAAAAAAAGATATTATGATTGTGAGTTTTGGTAGAAGACTGGACGAGTGAGGAGTAGGAAGAAAGGTACTAGTTAGACAGAGAAAGGGCGGTACTGGTTGGTTGAACGGTGGAATAGTTGAAGTGAAGTTTGGAGTATTGAAGAAGCATACATTTGAAATGACCAAGTAGGATTTGTATGGAATGTGAAATGTTTTCTTCAAAGAAAGTTTAAAAAAATGAAATAAAAGAAGACTAATTTTTTAAAAGATGAAAAGATAAGGTGTAATTAACTACTGATATTTAAATAATTTTTATAATTTATTAACAGATATAGATATTCGCGGACACGGGTATCATTAAACCCGCATCCATATCCATTAACAAATAGGTATTTAAGTATTCATGTATTTTATCTGTGATATCCATTAAATTATCTGCCCCATATTCGTGACGGATTTTATCCGCAAATATCCACTGGTAAGGATTTTTTTGCCATCCCAAGACACAATGTATGAACATAAATGATAATGCAACAAGGGTTTTGATGAAGTGAAACATGTTTTTTTAGCAATTTAATGTGTTATAGCATGACTGATAATGCAACATGTGCTTTAATCAAACTTCAATGAATCAATCTTCAACTAATTCTTAATCAATCTCAATTGTGACATAGATGATATAACTTGGTTCATGTTCGTCTTTGAGATTTTTTGTCTTCATCAAAACTTATTATTGGTACAAGATGCATTTACAATCTCCCTTTTTGATGATGACAAAACTTGTGAAGCTTGTTATACTTTAATTTTTTTTGTAAGCAAGATATATATTGAAAAGAGAACTAAGTGTTCTCAAATTAGATTACAAAAGAAATCAAAAAATATAACTCGACAAAAGAGAAATTACTAACTAGTTGTACCTACGATAATTAAAACAAAGGGTATTTGCTAAACTCGTAAGAATTACAATTTGGATGATTAATATCACTGATTAAATACCATTTCCAAACCACAGCCTTAATGTTCCAAACAAAATCAAGAACATTCCACTCATCATTCCAAAAAATAACTCCATTCCTTAAAATCCATAAATTCCAACAGATTGACAACCCCATAATTCCTTCATTTCCATCTTTCACTTTCTTGTACTTGCAATGATTATACCACCACAAAAACTCCCTTTTAATCCTTCTCCTGAGAACTCCGCAAGGCCAATCCAATCAATCATCTCCCTTCAAACCAACTTAGCTACACAACAATTAAAAAATGCATTCCAAAGATTCTGCTGCTATCCCACACAAAACACAATTTTGAGACTCATTTGGAATATTAATACCTCTTATCTTTAATAAGTCCCTTGGCCGAAGCCTATTAATAAGAAATCTCCATCCAAAGGCCTTAATTTTAAACGACACCTTCGTCTTCCACAGCAAATTCAACGCCTTATCAAACTTATTAGGAGGACCGTATGGAATATAAAAACCTTCTAAAATCGAATAACAAGAACGGACAAAAGAACCAAGATCAGGTTCTAAAATCGAATAACAAGCTGAGCATTTTTAATATTTCCTCCATTTACTACCTACACACAAATATCACCGTAACGAGCTCTCAATATCATATACCATAAAGAGTTTGAACCCTCTAAAGTCCTCAATCTCCATTTGTTAAGGAGAGCCAAATTGAAATCTTCAATTCTTTTTAGGCCAAGACCTCCTTTCGCAATAGGTAAGAAAATATCATTCCACTTAACCTAATGTATCCTTCTATTCTCCTCCAATCCCCCTCCCCACAAGAACTTACTTAGAAGCTTAGTAAATTCTTTATCTTCACCGGTAAATTGTAAAAAGAGAGAGTAAATATGGAAATAGAACATAAAACTTATTTAAGAAGAGTGATCCTCCCTCCAAAACTAAGAAACATGCCCTTCCAACTAGAAAGATGCTTTTTTAATTTGAGTAAAAGCGTACTCCAAGTCAAAATCCTTCTAGGGTTGAATCCAATAGGAATACCAAGAAAAGTATACTCTTTCCCTTCTACTCTACATGAGAGAAAAGTAGGTGCTGCCTCCAAAAAAATTAGTACTAATATTAATACCAATAAGTTTGCTTTTTATGATAGTAGATCCCAAGCCTTGGAACTAACTCAAACACCCTCAAAACCGCTTTGATAGCCCAAACATGTTTCCGACTTCCCTCTCTAACCAATAAAATATCATCCACAAATTGGAGAATGTCAGTTATGCATTTACCATTTAAAATAAAACCTTCATATTCACCATTCTCAACCGCCTTCCTCACCAAGCCCGTTAATCCTTACGCTACCAAAACAAAGAGAAACGGGGATAGAGGATCTCCCTGTCTCAACCCCCTCTCCACCACAAATTCCTTAGTCGGAATACCATTGACTAGCAACGACATCTTGCAATTAAAAATCATCTACTCCATCCTGTTAGAACAAGATTTGTTCTGATCAATATTCTTAGTTTTGATGATAACAATGTATATGAATTTTGTATGAGATAATGTGGTACTCTAATACTATGCAATTTCCATTTCAGGAATTATATAAAGAGTATGCACAAAATCAGCGCAAGAAGCACTGACTCAGAAGGTTCAACATGCAACATCAGAACATGGTCTGGCAAGACATCAGAAGATGGTCAAGCAGAATCAGAACATGGTCTATGGAAGCATCAGAAGGACTTGAGATCAGAAGCAGAAGCACTGAAGTTCTCATGGTATCACGCTCAGAAGCACTTCAAGGTCAGAAGACAAGAAGATGCTCTGCACCAAGCTGTTTGACTCTGATGATATTCAAACGTTGTTTACACAAACATCAGATCAGAAGCAAGTACAAGATGGCAGGCTACGCTGACTGACAAAAGGAACGTTAGTAGCTATTAAAGGCAACGTTAGTAGACACAGCGAAAGCAAGGCTCGAGGTAGTTGACAAAAGAGTGAAACATTAAATGCAATGTTGTACGGATCACGCAAAGCATTAAATGCTCCCAACGGTCATCTTCTCAAACGCCTATAAATATGAAGTTCTGATGAGAAGCAATGTTACGAATCCTGAATAGAACACTTGCGCAAATATACAGAAACGCTGTCAAATTCAAAAAGCTCTCAAACTTCATCTTCAACCTCACTACATTGTTGTTGTAATATCTTAGTGAGATTAAGCTTAAACTTAAGAGAAAATCACAGTTGTGATAATAGCTTTATAAGAAGCATTGTAACTCTTAGAATTTGTTTACATTAAGTTGTAAGAACTAGAGTGATCAGGTTGTTGATCAGTATACTCTAGAAAGTCTTAGAGGGTATCTAAGCAGATTGTTCCTAGAGTGATCAGGTTGTGATCAGTATACTCTAGAAGACTTAGAAGTTGTCTAAGTGGAAAACCATTGTAATCTTGTGTGATTAGTGGATTAAATCCTCAGGTGTGGTAAATAACTCCAAGGGGGTGGACTAGAGTAGTTTAGTTAACAACGAACCAGGATAAAAATCATTGTGCAAATTATTTTTATCTTACAAGTTTTAAAGCTACACTTATTCAAACCCCCTCTTTCTAAGTGTTTTTCTATCCTTCAATTGGCATCAGAGCGCCGGTTCTAAGGTGTAAGCACTTAACCGTGTTTAGAAAAGATTCAGGAAGAGAAAAACGCTTAAGTCAAGATGGCTGATGAAGATCCAACAAATACATCTACATCTGGCTCTGCTGAGCAATACAATGGAAATGGTAACAATGGTTACACTAGACCACAAATATTTGATGGTGAAAACTTTGAATACTGGAAAGATAAACTTGAAAGTTACTTCCTTGGTCTAGATGGTGACTTATGGGATCTGCTGATGGATGGTTACAAACATCCAGTGAAAGCTACTGGTGTAAAGCTTACAAGACAAGAAATGAATGATGATCAAAAGAAGCAATTCAAAAATCATCATAAGTGTAGGAGTGTTTTGCTGAATGCTATCTCTCATGCTGAATATGAGAAGATATCTAACAGGGAAACTTCCTATGACATATATGAGTCATTGAAAATGACCCATGAAGGAAATGCCCAAGTCAAGGAGACTAAAGCTCTTGCCTTGATCCAGAAATATGAAGCCTTCAAGATGGAGGATGATGAAAATATTAAGAAGATGTTCTCAAGATTTCAAACGCTAACTGCTGGATTGAGAGTTCTTGACAAGGGATACACAAGGGCTGATCATGTCAAGAAGATCATCAGAAGCTTGCCAAGAAGATGGGGTCCTATGGTGACTGCTTTCAAAATTGCCAAGAATCTGAATGAAGTCTCTCTTGAAGAATTGATCAGTGCTCTGAGGAGTCATGAAATTGAGCTGGATGCTAATGAACCTCAGAAGAAAGGTAAGTCTATTGCGTTAAAATCTAATTATAAAAAATGCACTAACGCTTTTCAGGCTGAAGAAGTAGATTCTGAAGAATCAGAATCAGAAGAAGAAGATGAATTGTCCATGATCTCCAGAAGGATAAACCATCTATGAAAGAGCAAGCAAAGGAAGTTCAAGAGCTTCAGAAGTTCAAAGAAGCCTGAAATAGGAGAATCTTCTGGAGGCAGAATATCTAACAAGAAGAAGGTCATCTGCTATGAGTGCAATGAGCCTGGACACTTCAAGAATGAATGTCCACAACTTCAGAAGGAGAATCCCAAGAAGAAGTTTCATAAGAAGAAAGGTCTAATGGCAACATGGGATGATTCAGAATCAGAATCAGAATCAGACTTTGAAGGCGAGCAGGCAAACCTTGCACTGATGGCCACAGTGGATGACGGATCAGAATCTACATCAGAATCAGATTCTGAAGAGGTATTTTCTAAACTTTCTAGAGAAGAGTTAGTTTCCAGTTTAACTGAACTTCTGGAACTCAAGGCTCATCTTAGTATCAAATACAAAAAGCTGAAAAAGCTATTTGAATTTGAAACTAAGAAGCTGGAAGTGGAAAATTCTGAACTGAAGAAAAAAGTTTTAAAATTATCCAAAGATATTGGATCTCCTTCTAAATCAGAAAAATCCATTCCTAGTCTCAATCATATTCTGAAAGAATATGACTCGAGCTTCGGAAAGTTCCTATCTAGAAGTATTGGCAGAAGTCATCTTGCTTCTATGATATATGGTGCTTCTGGAAACAAAAGGATTGGCGTTGGCTATGAGGGTGATACCCCACAAAAATTTGAACCTATTGATGATTTGAAAATCACATACAAGCCATTGTATGATCAGTTCAAATATGGCCACTCACATGATATTAGGCTCACTTCACATGCTAAAAGTTTTAACACTTCACACACCAAGAAGCATGTGACACAACCTAAAAAATATCATGCTACCAAACCTAAAGAATATCATGCTGTTCCTCATGTTACTTATCATGCTAAACCCAAGTTCAATCAGAACTTGAGGAAAACTAACAAGAAAGGACCCAAGAAACTGTGGGTACCTAAGGAGAAGATAATTTTTGTTGCAGATATCGTTAGCAGCAAAGAAGACAAAGCACAAAATGTCATGGTACCTGGACTCTGGGTGCTCGCGACACATGACGGGAAGAAGGTCTATGTTCCAAGACCTGGTGCTTAAATCTGGTGGAGAAGTCAAGTTTGGAGGAGATCAGAAGGGCAAGATTATTGGCTCTGGAACCATAAGTATTGGTAACTCTCCTTCCATAACTAATGTACTTCTTGTAGAAGGATTAGCGCATAACTTATTGTCCATAAGTCAATTAAGTGACAATGGTTATGACATAATCTTCAATAAAAAGTCTTGCAAGGCTGTAAGTCAGAAGGATGGCTCAATGCTATTTACAGGCAAGAGAAAGAACAACATTTATAAGATTGATCTTTCAGATCTTGAGAAGCAGAAGGTGACTTGCCTTATGTCTGTTTCTAAAGAGCAATGGGTCTGGCACAAAAGATTAGGACATGCTAGTTTGAGAAAGATTTCTCAGATTAACAAACTAAATCTGGTCAGAGGACTCCCAAATCTGAAATACAAATCAGATGCTCTTTGTGAAGCATGTTAGAAGGGCAAGTTCTCCAAACCTGCATTCAAATCTAAGAATGTTGTCTCTTCCTCAAGGCCGTTAGAACTTCTGCACATTGATCTGTTTGGACCAGTCAAAACAGCATCTGTCAGAGGGAAGAAATATGGATTAGTCATCGTAGATGATTATAGCCGCTGGACATGGGTAAAGTTCTTAAAACACAAGGATGAGTCTCATTCAGTGTTCTTTGAATTCTGCACTCAGATTCAATCTGAGAATGAGTGCAAAATCATAAAGGTCAGAAGTGATCATGGTGGTGAATTTGAGAACAGATTCTTTGAGGAATTCTTCAAAGAAAATGGTATTGCCCATGATTTCTCTTGCCCTAGAACTCCACAGCAAAATGGAGTTGTAGAGCGAAAGAATAGGACTCTACAAGAAATGGCCAGAACCATGATCAATGAAACCAATATGGCTAAGCACTTCTGGGCAGAAGCAATAAACACTGCATGTTATATTCAGAATAGAATCTCTATAAGACCTATTCTAAATAAGACTCCTTATGAATTGTGGAAGAACAGAAAGCCCAACATTTCATATTTTCATCCTTTTGGATGTGTTTGTTTTATTCTGAATACTAAAGATCATCTTGGTAAGTTTGATTCTAAGGCACAAAAATGTTTCCTTCTTGGATATTCTGAACGCTCTAAAGGCTACAGAGTATATAATACTGAAACATTGGTTGTAGAAGAATCAATCAATATCAGATTTGATGATAAGCTTGGTCTTGAAAAGCCAAAGCAGTTTGAGAATTTTGCAGATATAGATATTGATATATCAGAAGCTGTAGAACCAAGAAGCAAAGTGTCAGAAGCTGAAAATCTCATAAGCAAAGAATCAGAAGATCAAGTTGCTGCATCTTTAGAGAAACTCAGAATTTCTGAAGAGCCAACCGTCAGAAGTTCTTTTAGACTCATCTCAGCTCACTCAGAAGATGTGATTCTTGGAAAGAAAGATGATCCTATCAAAACTAGATCATTTCTAAAGAATGGTAGTCAGAATCAGTGACCAGAATCAGAAGATGAAAAGCTCTATTTATCATCAGAAGCAAATGCAATGTAACACAACTGTCATCAAGTGTTTCTGATGGTGAACACGTGTTTGCACGGATGGTAAAAGCGTGAGTGAATCTGATGGGACTCCGCCCTAGGTAACTGTGTAAATCATTTCAATTACCATGTTCTCTCACCTAACGTCACTCATCATTTAATGCAGTTGATTTCATTTGATTCTGTAACTGTTCATTCTCATAATTTTATTGCATTTTTTTAAATCCGCCTCTATAAATATATTTCAAATCATAACGTTTATCTTTTTCGCTCCCATTCTCTCTCTCCTTGTGCATGCATTTTTGTAACCTCTTTGCCCTTTTTCTCTAACCCTAAGCGCAAACCCAGAAATATTTCTTGCAATCTCAGTACTGTTTCAATGGCTGCCTCATCATCTCTCAACGCTGGTTCATCTACTCCTCTCCATCTTCAAGAAGAAGATCAGTAAATTGTTTCAGTCATCTCCTGCTCTATTCCTAAAAAGGAGTTGGAAGTTATCTGTGAACTTATGGTAGACTTTGATAGTCTTGAAGAACATGATTTTCATCTTAAAGAAGATATCATATTTCAAGGATGGACTTCATTATTTGCTGAGTTCTGGGGAACGGTTTACCCAGATCTTGTAAAAGAATTTTGGGTGCACGCTGTTGTAGCTCCTAAATCTATTCCGTCTTTTGTTCATGGGAAGTTTGTGGTCGTTACTGAAAACATCTTGAGAATGATGTTTGATCTAAGAAACCCTGAAGGTGCTCATGAAATTAATCTAAGGGCTGATTGGGATGAGGTGTTGGCTACTCTCTATAAAGACGTGAAGAAAACCGATCGTGTCAAGGGCATGAAGGATCTCTACAAAATCTGGACCAAGATTCTTCTGGGATGTTTCTATCACAAGAAAGCAACTCATTCTGCAGATTTTGTCAACAATGAGCAGAAATACATTCTGTATTGCATTGCCACTCAGAAGAAGGTTGATGTTATCTACATAATCTTCAACCATATGTGGAATGCTGTGAGGGATTCCAGAAATGCTTTCAGAAAAAAGAAGTGTACTATTATTCCTTTTGGAAGAACTATTACAAATCTTCTGGTTCATTCCAAGATTGTTGAGGACCTGGAAGCTCAAGGGACCATCAAAGATCTTGTTGTTGATATTGGAAGTTGCTTGAATGCTCTCACCTTGAGAAAGATGAGTGTTATTGATGTTATCATACAAACCCCTCAACCTCTTCCTGGAGCAAGAAGCAGAAGAGATCCTGTTCTTGCTGACTTTGAGTCCTTCTTCAGAAGTGAGCTGCCAGGAGTCAGAACTATATATCTGAACTCACTCAAGGAAGAAGAAGGAAAAGTTGCTCCTGCTAAAGGTGGTCGCAAGAAAGTTTCCACTTCCAGGCCTGCTGCTTCAGAAGATGTTTCAGAAGCTGCACCTAATGCTGTTGTCAAGAAGGATAGAAGGACAAAGCGAAAATTTGATCATCCTTCTGTTAACCAGGAGAAGGTAGTCCAAAGTGTAGCTGCTGCTACTGATGTTGTTGAGAAAGCTGCTCAAGAAGAAGTTGTTGCTAAAGAAGTTCAGGAAGTTGTAGTTGAAAATAAAGATAGTGAAAAAGAGACTGCTGAGAAGAAGAAGAAGAAGAAGAAGAAGAGAAAAATGAAAAATAAGAATGTGGAAAGTGAAAAGGCTGTTGAAAAGAAGAAGACAAGAAGCTGTGAATCAGCAAGCAGAAGCTGTGAATCAGCCAGAAGGAATTATTCAAGGACCAACAAATCAAGTAGTTAAAGGTCAGAAGACTGTTGATAATGAGAAGGAGAGACTGGAATCTACCAGAAGAAGAGAAATTTCTCTTGGGAAGGCAAAGATTGTGGAAGAGCAGAAGAGTAAGAAGCAGAGGAAACTGGAGGCTGTGTTTGAGGCTATTCAGAAGGTGTCCAAAGGTATACATCTCTCTGAACCTGATTTTGTTCCTGCTTTACGTTCAGAAGTTGCACCAGTAAATCAACCAGAAAAAGCCCCATCAGAATCACCCATAAATATCCATGTTCTCACACCTCCTTCTTCTCCTGTAACCAATACTCTTACCCCTTCTCATTCACCCATCACAAATGTTCCCATTCCTCCCTCTCCATCCACAACTAACCTTGTTTCTGACCAGGCCCTTGAAAACCCTGTTATTGATATCCAACCCATTCAAACTCTCTTTCCACCTCACATAAATATATCCACTTCTCAACCCCCACCTCATGCAAACTATGAACCCATTCCTTCCACCTCTCAAAGTAATCCTTCTGTATCAGATCTTCCTGATTCTGCATCACATGAGCAGTTGCTCCGTGACTGCAATTACACTCCCAAGCCTCGTCCTGAAGCTGAACTGGTAGTGTTAGATTCTGAGAATGAAGCAGAATCATCCTTCCGTCTTGATAGAGAGCCTCAACCCTATTCTATCCCAAAACCAGACTCTCCCATAACCAAAATCAAATCCCACCGAGCATACCCTATTGGTGTAATCTATGAAATGGTAAAGAGAAATATCAGAAGAGTCTTTGATACTCTCAGAATAGTTGAACATGCTGGATTAAATGATGTTGCTATGCGAAAATTCTGGAGAATCTTCCGAAGAAAAGCAGATGCTTATTTTGAAGAACTTCAGGAAATTTGTGTAGAACTTACTCCACGACCTTGTGGAATTCTGAGGAACTATGAAGACTTCTGGTTCCGTCGTCTTGGAGGGAGATATTGCTTTGAAGAGAAGAAATTCATTGATGAACTTGTAGAAGCGCGAATTTCTGCAGAAATGGAAGCCAACCTTTGCAGGGATATTGTGGTCTGGAGACCTAAGTATCCAGTTCTGACTGGAGACTTCAAGTCACTCTTTGACTTTTTGAGGGAAAATACTTCTGAGGAAGACCCCAATTTGGTCATTCCAGAAGTTGTTGACCCGCCAAAAGTTGAAGGTCCTTCTGCTCCAAGGAATCTTGCTGCCATTCTTCAAGCTCTTGAGAATGGAGATTCTGATCTTCCTGCTCCTGAGTATGAAGAAAATGTTGATATGGGAGAAGCTGATGCTGAAGATCATCCTTCTGAGTCTATTCTTGTTGAGGAAAATCAAGATGATGATCTAACAATGGAAGCTGCTGTTGAGATTGTTGTCCCTCTGAACAGAAGTTGTGAAGCTTCTTCTGGTGAACCCTCTCTTCTGGTGAAGACTCTAGAGGTTATTCAGAAGAACCAAGCTGAGCTAGCTTCTCGTATGGACAAGCAAGAAGACACCAATGCTGAGTTCCGCTCTTTCATGGAGAGGCAGACTGAGAGCAATGCTGGGATTCATGACATGTTGGCCAAGATTATGTCTAAGCTAGGGTCGTCTTAGTCCTTTTGTGTCTTAGTAGTTTTTCTTTGTTTCTTGCATCTGTCTTTTATGCATCTTCCTTGTACTTTCTGATAATTCTCTTTTTGCAATCAAATGAAAGTTATCCTTCTTTTCTCTCATAATTGTTTTATTTTTCATCTGAATCTTTTGTGTTTTTGATGTTATGACAAAAAGGGGGAGAAAATGTGATAAATGATCTGATTTATATTATCAGTTGCTAGGAGAAAGTCTCCACATTTCTAACAAGAAATTGCAAGTTCTGTGTCTTTGAGTGTTTTGCAGGAAGTGAAGATTTTCTTAAAAGCTCAACATGAGAAGCAAAGACATGGGGAAAAGCAATTCTGTATGGAATCAAGCTCATGGAAATTGAAGCAAGCTAAGTGCTGTGAAGCTTCAAGATCAGAAGCAAGAAGGAAGAATGTTATGATATTCTGATGATAGAATATGCTCTAACTCATTCTTATTCCTTATATGTTCTGATGCATGTTTTAGTTCTAAATATGCTCTGAAACATTATTGTTTTTGCTCTGATACATATTATATGTTCTGATACATATTTTATGTTCTGATTCATTCATGCTCTGACTTTTGTCGTATAGTTTGTTTTGTAATATTTCAGGATGTAGAGATGCTCTTATGATGCTCTGGTACAGTCAACAATGTTCTGATACAATCTAGCATGCAATGATTCAAGAAGAAATTCAAGCTCTGAAGTTGTCCTATGGAAGCAAGAAGCAGAAGCTATGAATGTTCTGAAGATTTAAGCATATGTGATCGTCTCAACTGAAATGGAAAATACTCAGGGAAGTCCTTTATTTATAAATTTCTTCCAGTATTTATCTCAGGGGGAGATTATTAATTTCAGGGGGAGACATATTCACACACTATGTTTATATGCTTATGCTATAACTGTGTAATTGTCTTTAGCCGTCTGATATTGTGATTGCAAAATCATATCATTTATATATGTTTTTGTCATCATCAAAAATGGGGAGATTGTTAGAACAAGATTTGTTCTGATCAATATTCTTATTTTTGATGATAACAATGTATATGAATTTTGTATGAGATAATGTGGTACTCTAATACTATGCAATTTCCATTTCAGGAATTATATAAAGAGTATGCACAAAATCAGTGCAAGAAGCACTGACTCAGAAGGTTCAGCATGCAACATCAGAACATGGTCTGGCAAGACATCAGAAGATGGTCAAGCAGAATCAGAACATGGTCTATGGAAGCATCAGAAGGACTTGAAATCAGAAGCAGAAGCACTGAAGTTCTCATGGTATCACGCTCAGAAGCACTTCAAGGTCAGAAGACAAGAAGATGCTCTGCACCAAGCTGTTTGACTCTGATGATATTCAAACGTTGTTTACACAAACATCAGATCAGAAGCAAGTACAAGATGGCAGGCTACGCTGACTAACAAAAGGAATGTTAGTAGCTATTAAAGGCAACGTCAGTAGACACAGCGAAAGCAAGGCTCGAGGTAGTTGACAAAAGAGTGAAATATTAAATGCAATGCTGTACGGATCACGCAAAGCATTAAATGCTCCCAATGGTCATCTTCTCAAACGCCTATAAATATGAAGTTCTGATGAGAAGCAATGTTACGATTCCTGAATAGAACACTTGCGCAAATATACAGAAACGCTGTCAAATTCAAAAAGCTCTCAAACTTCATCTTCAACCTCACTACATTGTTGTTGTAATATCTTAGTGAGATTAAGCTTAAACTTAAGAGAAAATCACAGTTGTGATAATAGCTTTATAAGAAGCATTGTAACTCTTAGAATTTGTTTACATTAAGTTGTGAGAACTAGAGTGATCAGGTTGTTGATCAGTATACTCTAGAAAGTCTTAGAGGGTATCTAAGCAGATTGTTCCTAGAGTGATCAGGTTGTGATCAGTATACTCTAGAAGACTTAGAAGTTGTCTATGTGGAAAACCATTGTAATCTTGTGTGATTAGTGGATTAAATCCTCAGGTGAGGTAAATCACTCCAAGGGGGTGGACTGGAGTAGTTTAGTTAACAACGAACCAGGATAAAAATCATTGTGCAAATTATTTTTATCTTACAAGTTTTAAAGCTACACTTATTCAAACCCCCCTTTCTAAGTGTTTTTCTATCCTTCACATCCATCTCATCCATAAATCACCGAAACCCATTTTCTTCAACATGAATCTAAGGAAATTCCAACTAACTTTGTCATATGTTTTTTCAAAGTCAATCTTAAAAAGTAAACAATTATTTCTCTCCTTATTTGCAAAATCCACTAATTCATTACCCACCAAAACTCCATCTAACATTTTCCTTCCCATAACGAAATCACTTTAGCAAGTAGACACTATAGAATTCAAAACACTTTTCATCCTCCCCGCCAATAATTTAGATAGAATTTTGTACAAACACCCCACTAAACAAATTGGTCTATAATCATATAATCCCAACGAATTGGAAGACTTCAGTACCAAAGTAAGAAAAGAAGAGACAATCGCATTCGAAAAGACAACTCTTGAATGAAAACTATTAAAGAACATACCAAAATCATCTTTAAGAAAAAACCAACATTTTCTGATAAATAAGAAAGAGTGCCCATCAGGTCCTGGATTTTAGATCCCTCACAACCCCAAATAGCCTCCTTAATCTCACTTTCTTGGAAAGGAGCTTCAAGAAAACTTCTATCAGAGTGATTAAGGAAATTGAATAAAATTCCTTCCATATTAGATCTACACCCATCTGATTCAAAGAACTTACTCGAAAAGTGAGACAAAACCTCCTCAACCTCCCTAACCAATTCCAACATACCTCCATGAGAATTAATCAATCCAATGTTATTGTGTCTTCTCCTCTCCTTCATAACACGGTGGAAAAATCTACTATTAGAATCACCATCATTAAGCCACTTCAATCTATCTTTTTGAATGAGTATATTCTCCGTAATCCTAAGATTCATCCAAAAATGACTAGTAGCTTCCTTCCTTTTTTAAATAACTTATTCCCTCATACTATCAATGTCGTTCCCTAACACTTCATCCCCTTCATTCATTTCCCTCACTTCCTCATCCACATCGAAATCTATCTTTCCAAACACCTTCTTATTATACCATTTGAACCTTTCTTTGAGCAACTGTAACTTCTCCTTTAAAACATAATCACTCATCCCTTCTACAACTATCTCTTTCCACTCCTTTTCTACAAAAGGGATAAACATTTGTTAGTAAACCATTCATTATTAACCTTGAACAATTTCGGCCTCCAATTACTACAATCCTTCACTAATAAAATAGGATAATGATCCGAAATGTCTCTCGAACTAATGAGTTGGCCAACCACCCCCATATACTCACTATAATATCCGATACAAGGAATCGATCAATTCTACTTATCGTCTTCCCATTCCCGCTATACCAACTAAACTTTTTACCTTTACAAGGGACATCAACAAGCTTACTTTCTTCAATAAACCCCGCAAAATCCTTCATTTCCCAACTTATATGAAACAACGACCTCCCATTTCTCTCCCTTTTATTCTTAACAACATTAAAGTCCAAAAAAATATCCATTCTCCATCAATGTGACTATCTTTAAGTTCTAGCAAAGACTTCGAAACCAATTTTTTCTTGACCAACTTGCAAGAAGAATATACATTTGCCACATAATAAATATGGTTCCTCCAATTCACCTTAACACCCAAAAAAAGTCTTCCCTTTAAAACCACATTGAACTTCCATAGAACATTCCTTCCAAATAATGATAATCCCTCCAGATTGACCCACTGAACTAGAATATGAGTAACCAACATCTTCTTTGCTCCTAAGACTATTGACTACAAAATCCTACATTATTGAAATTTTAGATTTTTGAATCAAAAGTAAATAAGCATTTCCCTTTTTAATCAAAGCACCAATCCTTCTTATCTTCAAAGCACTTCCACCCCCTCTATTATTGAAAAACCCAATAATCATTGAAACACTTTGAACTTCGCCTTCCCATCTACCAATCTATTCTTATCATCTTTATCCATCTCTTCAATTATGCTCTTATAATCCCTCTTAGTATCAACATCCACCATACCAAGCTCAGCTATAGCTCTCCATAATTTCTCCCCCACGTTACCATCTAGATTCTCCCACTTCCTAAAATTATTTCTTCAGATGTTGGATTCTTCAGAATGATCACCATAGAAAACATGACTACTTTTGTTTCCACACTGAACCTCCTCTGAATTGGTAGAAGAAAAAAGAACCAAATTACTCGAAGGCCCAAGAGGAAGATTGAAAGAAAATTTCCCCTCTTCTTATATTTGGATTTGGGCCAAGTCAACTTGTTATTTAGAAGCCCACACATTTCCACAATATGCTTGAATTTAATCTTTTTATTATTCCTTCTCCTCTTCACGTGACAATTAGAATCAGGTTTAAAAAAGGAGTCAACCAAACATTTTCAACCTTAGTTCCACTAGAATCAGATGTTGACATGTTGAAAAAGTTAGCCCCGCCAATGTTAAAATCATGACACTTCATCTCCCTTTCCTTCCCAATAGCCTCGTCAAAAGAGCCTTGTAATGACAAGTTATCATACTTTTTGGATGTGTCAGATGCTACACCCCTAACTTCCTTATTCCCTAGACCACTAAAAAGTTTCACCTTTGTCTCTCCAACCCTTTCACTTGAAAAATCCTCTTCCGCCTGGGAAGAGAAATACTTAATGCTATCAATGCCAATATCTCTCTTATCTCCTGAAAAACTACCGGACCAGTCTTCCTCTCAAACAGATGAATCTGAAACAACATTATTAAGTTTGCTTGTACCTTCACTACACAAAAGGACTGTAAGTATCTTCACAAAAAAGAATATAGTAAAACTTTCCATCTATCTCAACCTTCAAAGATTCTTTCAAGATGACCAAGTTTGAAGTCCTAACCATGAATCTAAAGACATCCAAATTTGTTCTGTTTGTAGTGCTTTAATCAGTACAAACAAAAGAACCGAGAGAATTTGCTATAGCAACAAAAAAATCCCCATTCTAGGCATGGCAAGGGACTCCATAAGCTCTAACCCATAGTACCTTATCGTTATCCACCACTTCTTCATTCCATGACCTAATATTACTGAACCATTGTTTCCACCAAGAATCATTTCTCTTATCAAATCTTATATGACGCCACTTTCTGATTCTTCCAACAGATAGAAATTTTCCCCCATAGGGGTAACCTTAATCGAGAAGAATCCCTCCACCTCGAAGCTTGTTTGAATGTTATAAGCAGAACCTGGAATTAACACTTCTCCCACAAAGCCTTACCCAACCTCACATTATCTTTCTCTTTGGACAAAAATTTCATTGATACCAACTCTTCTAAAAAAACTCTCTTGCTTCTTATGACCCACTACTTCAGCAAATGATCTTGTACCAACAAAATCTCTATTACCTTCTCTTCTCTTACAAAACTTCTCCTTCTGATTTGCCTGCGTCCCAAACCTCTGACCGCCTTTAACCTCAAATCTACCTGAAACGATACTCCTCTCAAACCTGGAAGGATTCGCATGAATTTTTCTGCCATCAATAAGGATGTTATCTAAGTTAATCAATAATAATCTTGCGTTGACATTATCCTTGAATCTGGGAAAACCTAATCTCTTGCCAAACTTGTTCTTTTTTGGTGGAATCACCACTTTAACTACCTCCCCAATACACCCAAACAATTCAAAGATATCCCTAGCTTTGATCCTATCTGGAAATTCTGGAAAAAAAAAAGGATTGAAGTTAGCCATAGTTAATCCTCTTCATATAATCCCATACCATCAAGAAAAAGGCTCGCCGAGGAACTATATTTCAAAAATCTCCTTATAACCTCCGTCTACCTGGAACCGCCGGGACAACTTCAAAACTCTAGAGAGAATCACTACTATAATAAACGCTTTAAACGTCGAACGCAAAATACATTTTCGCTCGGCAAAATAATCGAGGTAACGAAGGGCGTCATAAAAAGTAATGACTTAACACATCGGTTTTTAAAACACCGAGGTAAAGGTTTATTATGGCATGGGTTCGAACCCAAGTTTCAGTACTTTTATTATTAACAAAAACTAACGTCTTTTTTATCTCGGTTTATCATAAAAACCGAGGGGTCATTAGTTTTTTTATAAATAAAACTCGTTATAGTGTTTACAAAGAATATTACACTAATTGTCCATGAAAATCATATGTTGGATCTTCAATTCCTTGATATTCTAGGCAAGATCGAATATTGGGAACCTCTTTTCTCAAAACAAAACAAAACAAAAGAGTTTGTTAAAGGATATTCTCTACGAATCTTGCATGAATTTGTTTATGGTGAAAAAAATTGGTAAGATAATTAAAATAAATAAAAAAATTCGGTATAAATAAAAATTTAATAGAACAAATCTTGAACCTAGTTAATTTTCTACTCTTGCAATCCATTGAAGAGAACTTTTCCAAGTTTCCTTATGTTTCAAGCGCTTCATATGTTTCATTTTGATTTTCAATATCGTAAGAGAACTTATATAATGGATGTCCCTTAGGTTTCATGCGGATCACTAATGGTGGATTCTTGAGCATTGATAACCATTGTATGGACGGCAAAGATTTGTTTAATGTCGTCGAATGAAAATAGTGAAAGAAACACTTAATTATCATCTCGATTTTTAAAACAACTGAGGGGTTAGAGTAAAATAATTTTTTTCCAAAAATGGTTACATTGTTTACCTAGAATATTAAAAATACATTGTATGAAACAAATCTTTGCAGAATATCAGATTGTTTACCCAGAATATTAAAATTACAGCTTGAGCAGGTCGCATACAATGTATTTTAAATATTCTGGGTAAACAATGTAACCATTTTTGAAAAAAAAAGTTATTTTACTATAACGTCTCGATTTTAAAACAAAATCGAGGGGTTAGAGTTTTTTTAAATGGTTACATTGTTTACCCAAAATATTAAAAATACATTGTATGCAACAAATCTTCGTACAATATCAAGATTATTTACCTAGAATATCAAAAATGCATCATGACCAGGTCCCATACAAAGTGGTAGAGATCCGTCTTGAATTTCAAACATGCCTTCACCAACATTGATTGTTGATTCTATGATTATCACTGATTGCGCAAGTATATATAATTTGCATGTTTAGAATGCATGCAACTTCTAACCAGGTTTTTTTTTCAAAAATTGGAAAATGTTTTTTCAGCACTTGGAATCCATTAGTAAATACTTTTAGGAATAAATCATAGTTGTTCAAAACCTTAAATAACAACAACAATAACAACAACAACAGTGACAACACCATTGTTTGAGATGAATTGCAAAAGCTAAAAAATATTTTGTTCAAGGTAGAAGAACATTTTTTTCAGTTTGCAATCCATCCTAAAAAAAATGATGCATTCGACGGTAGGGCAGCTACAAATAAGATAGTATTATGGTAAAAATATGATTATGTTATCACTCGGTTTATCAGAGAAACCGAAGGGTTAAATCTTTTACTTTATAGTTGTTTACAAATAAAAACATAAAGTGCATTAACTGGGATTTGAAGCATGTCCTGAATGGTATATCATCTCGATGTTTATAAAAAATGAGACAACAAGTTATTTTTTAATATATATATATATATATATATATATATATATATATATATATATATATATATATATATATATATATATATATATATATATATATATATATATATATATATATATATATGACACACCTTGGAATAAAACTTCGATTTTTTTTTTGGATGACGTGAAAGCTTCGTCATAAAAAATGTTATTTGTTGTAATGAAGTCAGAGCGTTTCTCTCTTTAGATGCATTTGATTTATTAATAAAAATAAGGGACTTGACCGGACAAAAATATTTGTCTAATATTTAATTTAAAAATAAATAAATAAAGAACACCACAAATAAAAGATTGAAGGACTGAACAACTATTTAATATTTTGTAACTTACTTAACCACCGGATAAAAAGTTGTCCCACTTACAAATAAATAAAAAATACTATAATACCCGCTTGTTGTTTTATATAGTAGGGAATATTGTTCTGGAAATCTAATGCCTCAATCTGCAATACGGAGCTGGCTTACTTTTTTTCTGTCACTTTTTCACCTGATAAGTTCAGGTACCATTTTTGAATTACCTTTTCTTATATGTATTGTTATGTAATATGTATATAATATATAAAAGGTTTCAATTGATAAGTTTTGTACCATTTTATTATATTTTTTTTGTATGTATTATTATGTATATAATATATAAACGTGAGTATGAATTTGGTGAGTTTGTTGTACCACTTTTCATTCTTCATATTATCATAACATGAAACATTAGAACATCTATCACATAACCATTGCCTTGCTAATTGGACATTTTCTTTACTTCTCATATATGTATATGGCTAGAAACTACAAAATAAGACATAAATCTATAAATTTTCAAGTGTGAATTAATTTAAAAATTAAAACTCATTTTTATGTGCAGAACAATTTAAAATAAAATACTTTTAATTCAATTAATTTTTTATGATGTTTTTTATTCACTGTTAATTTTTTTAATTGTTTTTTCATATGTAGCTGAAATGGATGATGAATACATTTTTCATTACATTCTTATTTGGAGGATGTATATCCAGATTTTAGTCATGCGTGTTCTTGGGTTTTTTTTTTTCTTAAATTTTGTTTTGAGAGATAATTATGAGAGAAGATCTTTGAATGAAAGAGCTTTAGCTAAGTATGAGTCTCGTAAAGATGTTTTAGAATCTATTATTAGTACAAGTGATTCTCATTGTATATGAGAATTAAGAATGTGTAGAAATACATTTGCCCATCTTTGTGAGATTTTAAGGGTACGAGGAGGATTAGTGCAACTCAGACAAGTAAGCGTTGAAGAACAAATTGCGGTTTTTTTAAAATACTAGCACATCACACAAAAAATAGAAGTATTCAAGTTAGGTTGTCTGGATCTGAAAAAACCGTTAGCAGGTATTGTCATAGAGTGTTGGCCGTAGTTTTGAGATATCATAATCATTTACTTGCGAAACTAGAACTTGTACCTCATGAGTGCTATGATGAAAGATGGAAATGGTTTAAGGTAATACATTTTCACATAGTTACCTAATATATTCTTCTAGTTAAGTAGCTTAATCATTTTTGAACTATTTATTGAATTTTTAGGGATGCTTAGGGGCTTTAAATGAGACTTATATAGCAGCCACGCCCAGTGTTTTTGATCGGCCTAGATATCGTACGAGAAAATGTGGACTTACAACAAATGTCTTAGGTGTTTGTACTAGGGATATGAGATTTATATATGTACTAGCTGGATGGGAAGGATCAACTTCATATTCTAAGGTATTACGTGATGCAATAAATAGACCAAATGGATTATCGGTTCCAATAGGTATGACAACTTCTTTTCTTTTTAGTTTGTCTGAACATTATTACAAACAATGAGTTGTTGTTAATATTTTATGTTCATATTATCTCTTTGACGGTGGATACACTAACGGTGAAGGATTTCTTGCCCCCATATCGAGGTAAACGATATCATTTGCAAGAGTGGGGCACCAGTCATCGTTCACCTCAAGACCGTGAAGAGTTCTTTAATTATAGGCATGCTCTGGTAAGGAATGTGATAGAGAGATGTTTTGGCCTCTTGAAAAGAAGATGGGCTATATTGAGAAGCCCTTCATTTTATCCTATTAGACACAATGTCGAATGATCCCTACTTGTCGTTTATTGCATAACTTCATCCGTGTAAACATGAAAATGGACCCATAAGAATTTTCTCCATTTGCAGAAAATGAGTTATGTAGTGGGAACTATTGAACCTACTAATCAATGGACTCAAAGGAGGGATGTGCATGCACAAGAAATGTTTACTAAATGGAGGAATTGACATAGGCATTACAAAGAACTTGTATATTAGATTTGTCTTTTTGCTATGGGTGAATTGTGAACTTATTACCATATGATTGCATAATATTTTTTGGATTCTTTTATGCTTAGAATGAAGTTGAACTTATTACCATGCGATTGTCAATATCTTTTTCTATTTAATTTATTAGATTTATTTTTTCTTGTTGCACTTGTGAATGATATTTGTTATTACAACCTCTTGTGATTTTTTGGTATTAGAGTTCGACGTAACTGGAATACAATTGAAGAAGAAACTTTACTTGCTATATTAGAAGAGGTGGTGGTGGCTGGAAACAAAGGAAAGAATGGAACATTCAAGACTGGAAGTCATGAATAAGTATGCAAGAGGATGAAAAATAAAATTCCTGGTATATTTATCAATGTGAAACAAATAGTTAACAAGATGAAAAGGTGATCAACAAAGTTGAATGATGTGGTTGACATGACGAACAATAGTGAATTTGGATGGGATGACACAAAAAATGTGTCATTTGCGACAGCAATCAAGTCTTATCTCAATTTTTGGAGGTATCTTACATATAATTTGTACATTGTGTTGTTTTCTTATAAATAATTGTATTCATTTGAAAATTTATTTTTTTCCTTGTAGAAGCATCCCAAAGTTGGCAATCATGTCAATAAATAATTTAAAGAGTTTGAGAGTTTGCAAGGTATTTTTGGCAAAGATCAGACAAATGGTCGTAGGGATGATGGTGATGAAAATGAAACAAATGAGAATCAAGTTGGTGATAATGATGAGTTAGTGCACCATCATGATAATTCACCAACTTTTGATGGAAATATTACTCCTGGACTATCTTCTAAACGACCTTGACGTGATCAATTAGCCAATAATTTTTTGGACAATTTTAATAGTAAAATAAAAGTTGTGACTACTAACTTTTCTAAAATTGTATCCAAACTTCCAAATCCTTCAGAGAGCCAGATCCTTCAAAAGATGACTTGGTTGATGAGGCCAAGAGACTAGGATTAACTAGGAAATTGACTTGGTGATTAATTTTTTCATAACCAGCAATACAAAAAGTTTTTTTTAGGAGTTTGAAGGTTCTCAAAGAATGTCTTTTGTGAGAAAGATTATGAGAATATGAGAAAAGTTATATTTTTATTAATTTTTTTATTTTTATAATTATATCAACATTAGACTTGGTTCATATATTTATCTAGTTAATTTTTTTATGCTAAATTTATGTATGTTTTTATGATTTGCTTTTGATTGTATCCATCTATATGAATTAATTATGATATAAATTTTAATTATGAGTTTAAAGGTAGTGCACTGACAGTGTAAATAAACTTTACACATACATCCAATCAAAATGCTTACACTTGCCATGTCATATTAATTTTTTTAAATTAAAATTGTATTTTAATTAGATACATGGTTGTGATTGGTTGACAGTGTAAAGATATTTTACACTATCAGTGCATATCCCTTTTTCTCTTTAATTATTTAGTTTTAATATATTTTTGTGTCTTTACATATTGCAAAATAAAACATTGTAGTAAATTTTGTATGATTTTTTTCCATGCATTAACATATCAAATAAGGAACAATACAATATTGTGTGTCCTATGGAGCAATAATCAAACAACTTACAGTATAAAAAGTTATCCTATAACTTAGTCAACTTAGTCATATGTCCAATATTGTTTTGTCCGTAGATTTTATTTTGCAAATCAACCACATCCTTTCCTTATAAACAAAATCCTCTACGTTATAAACAAAATTTGTTCTCGTCCATATTCATTTGGTTATGTAGGAGACTGTTTGAGACTATTTGAAATGCATGCAAACTGTTTTTGTTATACTTTAATTTAATAACGTCATGGAAAACAAGGTGCAATAAGTCGCATATATACTTTTTTTTTGACAAAAGTCGCATATATACTTTAAATACATTTTCTAAACAATTCATAGAGAGAACAAGGGCGTGTTTGAAATAGTTTTTGTTTTTAGTTTTTAAAAACTAAAAAGTAAAAATCAAAACACAATTTAGCCATTTCAGTTTTTTGCTTTTAAAAACTAAAAAATTGTGAAGAGTTTTTAAAAACACATTTATAAAATATTATATTCAAACAAGTTTTTTAGTTTTTAGATTTTTAAAAACTAAAATAGAGTTTTTAAAAAGCCTTTCAAACAGGCCCCAAATCTTCTTCTCTGAGGAAATTAGTGTATACTAATAAACTATTTGAACGAAAATGTAGTTCTCTTGCATTGAATTTTTTTTCCAATAGTAGCTTTTCATTCAAAGATTTGGTAGTAATTATATAATGAGTCATGCATGTATATGATCAAAATCTCCTAGTAGTAATTAAAGAATCTGAAAAGTCATATTGAATTTTGTAGTTTTTTTATATAATGCTTTTTTTTAATAAGCAATTGAATATAAGATATCGCACTAGGGGTGCAACCCTTACATCAAGAAAACACTAGTGATTTTTGATACAAAGTAAAGGTAATTTATACCAATCGTAAAAAGAAATCCTACTATGGGGTTCCCTATTACAACTCCACCTCCAAGAAAAAAACATGATATTTGATATCACCTCATCGAAACTAAACACCCCGTTGCTAATGCTAATAGAAAATAAAAATTCTATCAATCAATTAAAAAACGTTTCATACAAAAATATTTATTTCAATTATAACTATTTTAAAATATACTTTCTCTTATCTATTATATAAACATAAACAAAAAATAGTACTTAGCTCACAATTATAATGAACACAAAATATTTTTAAATTTTATTGAATAACTATATAAGTTATTCAATAATTTTTTTAAAATAGTATTTAGCTCACAATTCCTTCAAAATAAACTTATGTTACTATCAAGTTGACAAGTTTATTTACATTAGAAATGAAATTAACAGAAATAAGTACACAGAAATAACATCCCCCACTTTTATTTGACCAAGTATAAATTCAACTTCTAGAAAATATATTTTAATCCCAATTTTACAGTATTTGGAAGAATTAGTATGCCCACAGAAAGTGTAAACCAGTAACAATATGTGTCTATATATACATTTGTATGAACATCAACATTCATACAAAACTAACCAAAATAAAGTGAAGTGTGAAAATATATTTTGCAAGAAAGTATAGTAATGGAAGAGGGAAAAGGAAGAGTTTGTGTAACAGGAGGCACAGGTTTTATTGGTTCATGGATCATCAAGAGACTACTTGAAGATGGTTACACTGTTAATACCACTGTTAGATGTAGTCCAGGTATATGTTCACAATCACATGCTATATTTGTTTAGTTTTTATTATAACATTTTTGCAATTTTGATTGATATAAATGTTGTGATACTGATTATTCTCGTCACAATATGAATTAACTACAATTTCTTTTTTATCATAAAAGCGGTGAATATAAATATAAGTATCGATGACTTTCAATATTGTTTTGTCGCAGTTGTTTTCGCTGTAATAGACCGTTTTAAAACCTTGATTATTATTATGATTTTCATTTAATTATTATACATATGTGACCTAAATTTTGTAAATAGAAGGGCAAAAGAAAGATGTTAGCTTCCTAACAAATCTTCCAGGTGCATCTCAAAAGCTAAAAATTTTCAATGCTGATCTTAGCAATCCCGAGAGTTTTAATGCAGCAATTGAAGGGTGTGTTGGAATATTTCACACGGCCACTCCGATTGATTTTGAAGTGAACGAACCGGAGGAAATAGTGACAAAAAGAACCATTGATGGAGCATTAGGAATTCTAAAAGCATGCGAAAATTCAAAGACAGTGAAGAGAGTTGTTTACACTTCAAGTGCTTCAGCGGTTTATTATCAAGACAAAGAAGAAGATATAATGGATGAAAATTATTGGAGTGATGTGAATATTCTAAGAAACTTGAAGCCATTTGCTTGGTCATATGCAGTTTCTAAGACACTAGCTGAGAAAGCAGTTCTAGAATTTGGAAAAGAACATGGATTGGATATTGTCACTCTTGTACCAACTTTTGTTGCTGGACCTTTCATTTGCCCTAAGCTTCCTGGTTCTATTTATGGTTCACTGCCTTTCTTATTTGGTAAGTTTCTCTAAGATTTGCTAATATAAAGTTTTAAAAATATAAAATTGTAGCATTTAGTCTAATGATATCTTTGGATGAATAATTCAAAATTATAAAATATTTAAAATCTAGATAATTCAAATGTTTTAATTGATTTCTCTTCATTTTTAAATTTTTTATTTGGATAATATATTACATTTATTTATTGTTAATTTTTACAAAATTATATGATTTTTGAGTTGAATTTAAAATTTAGAAAATATGAATCAATTTTATAATTTTTGTAAATTCTAAAGGACTAATTTATAAAATCTAAAAATCATTAAGGACTTATTTACAATTTTGAATATTTTAATTTAAAATTATGGAAAATATGTAAACCAATTTTTAAAATTTTAAGGATTAATAATAATTAATTTTACATTCAAATTTTATATATAATAAAAGAAACATTTTAAACTTAGTTTGTACAAAAGTACTTTAAAGATTTTCATCATTTTAATAATTTTTTAGGTTTTTTCATTTAATTAGTAAATTTTGTTTAAGTCTTTTTAAATTCGTTCAAATAATATTAAATTTGATCAAAATATTAAAATTTCATTTAATTATTTCTTTTTGGAATTTTTAAATATTTTTTCTCCTGATTGGACTGTTTTTGCTTCTATACAGATATCATTTTTTTACTAGCTATATACCATCATTTAATGTGCTTGTACATATCCTATTAATGTCTATGAACACTAAATGATTTTCAGTATTTCCACAACTATATTGTATTGATTATTCAAAACCTCATGAAATGGGTGTTTTGTATGTATATCACTTTTTTTTTTTTCTATAATGTCTCGAACACGCAGTACATGCCAATATATTCAATATTTATATTTTATATTTAAAAAGATTAAAAACAATGAATGTTGAATTTTTAGGTGATATTGACAAGAATCCATTGATTGCATCTCGTATACACATGGTGCATGTTGATGACGTGACACGAGCACATATATTCTTACTCGAACATCCTAATTCAAAAGGGAGATATAATTGCTCACCATTCATTGCAACTTTTGATGAAATAATTGACATTATTTCTTCAAAATATCCTAAATTTCAAATTCCAAAATCCAAGTAAGTTATTCATATTAGTTAATTGTCCTTCACCTTGTAAATTTCTATACTATATCTATGTGATCTTTCTTTTATTTTTACTAATATTATTATTCAATTTGTTTTCTTGTTTTGTAGAGTGCTTATGGGAGCTAAAGGTCCTAAGCTTCCACATTTAACCTCAAAGAAAATTATGGATGCTGGATTTGAGTTCAAGTATAGCATTGAAGAGATGTTTAAGGATACAATTGAATGTTGCAAGGAAAAGGGTTATCTTTAAACCATAGATGTTTGATAATAACTAATGTCACTATTTAATATTTAAGTTATTTGCTAGTTTGACACAAATTTGTAACATAAATAATTCGAATACGTAATAAAACCACGGTTCAATTAGGTGAAAAGTCAAAAGAATTGTTCAATGAATGAATGAAGAATTATTTTGTTTGAAATATCTTCCATCTTCCATTAATGCAGTGCAATTCAATTTTGACTTTAAGGTCAAAAAGTCAAAATATTAAGTAGCATACTTTAATTTTTTTAATTTTTGAAACAAAATGGAAATGCATTAAATAGGACCAAGTTTTTTTGGATAAGCAATGGAATGGAATTATAAGAGGGTGAATTCTTATTTACCCACCTCAAAAAGGTGGGTAAGGTTACCTTTAGTGTAAAATGCATTGAAAACATCAAACAATTATGCTATATGATAAATAATTAAATACATAAAAATTAAATGGTGTCATCTGATTGGTGGAATGTACATTACCCATCTTTTTGTAATGGGTAGAGAAGTTGTCCCCTTATAAGAGTACAATATAAGGGAGTCCATAGGACCCTTATACCAAATATAAAAGTTATTACAGTCTTTTGAATCAAAAAAGATGATCCAAGCCCTCCCACCCTTGCCCACGTTCAACATCTAACCATGCCATTACTTGTTCCACACAATTATGAAAAACAGACCTAAAAATAGTATATGACACATGTTTTCATGACCATGAAAGTAGAATACACGTGCTTTTTCTTGCGCTATGATTTCTTTTTTAATAAGTAAGGGATCTATTACTCAGAGCACTAGGGATATCCAAAGCCCGACTACAAAAGAGTCAGAGAAACCGAAAAAAGAGAAATTTCAAATTAACTACATCTTAAGCAAAGTTAAAAATAACATACTTCCAAAACTCATAAAAATTACATTTAGAATGAAGAATATCTCCCAAAATAGTCTCTTTTCAAGCCTCCAACTTAATTTCCCAACACCAATCCGACACAATACAAATTGCAATATTAAAAAGGATGTTGTTCCTTAACTTCCATATGAGACCGACAGCCACACAAATATTCGTGCCTTATCTTTTTTCAAATTTTTACACTTATCATTATGAATACAGCTAATGAAATTCTTCCATGTTGTCCAAACACCCCTCAAACGAACGCCTAACCAATTCTCCATATTCTGCCAAATAACCTTTGCAACCTTGCACTATGTTGATTACTCGTCGTTAATGTTGTATGCGCTTGAATACATTACTACAATTCTTTGAAATTTGTCCTGCCACCCCAAAGTCATACCTAGCATCTCATGATTTTTACCTTTTAAAAATATATTGTATGTTTCCATATTTTCTAGGAATATTTAGTGTATTTTTAGGAAATTTCATGAATTTTTGGGAATCTATGAGTTTCTAGTGGACTTTTAAATAAACCGATGTAAAAATATATCTTTTACATCTGATTTCTAAAAATAGTAGTAAAATAAAAAAAAATCCAAAAACTTATGGTTTTATACCAGATTTAAAAAAAAAAATCGTAAAATCATATTTTTTTATACTAGAATTTTTAAATATTAAGTATAGTATATTGGATTTCTCAAAAAAATCAATAATGATAACTTCGTTATTTTATCTATCGAGTATGAACTATCAAATTTAAAAAAATCTAGAAAATTACAAAACATATCGAATTTATTAAAAAATATGATAGTGTTAATTTCGTTTTTTATAGGCATACAAGATATGAAAACCCAGATTTTTAGAAATTCGGTAAAGATATATCAAATTTTTAAAAATACGGTAAAAAACTCATAACTAATTTTAAAAATTAGGTAAAAAAGCAAAAATTTGATCCATATCTATGAAGAAAAAAAAACACCTGATTTTTTAAACGTACACTACCAAATTTTTTGAATTTTACTGCTTATATTAGAGTGAGTTTTTTTGACCAAATACTAATTTGAGATGAAGTAAATAATGAAAAATGTATTTTAGTCATTACGAAGATTAGGGGGTGATAGGTATAATTAAATATGACCGTAGGGGAGGCAAGACAAAAACTCCAATTCTTTTAGGGATGTGTCCAGTACACCCCAATTAGGATTCATACATCCTAATCAAATTTGAAATACTATTTGTCTAACAATTTAAATACAATTTACAACAAAATCACTCCATCTGATAGACATTACTCCATCTTTGCAAAAAAAAAAAAACAGTAATCTCCGAATATAGTCCAATTAAAATTTTAATTTCAATATTCAAAATCAGCTTGAGTTTGTGTTTCATTGCAAGATGGTTAAAAATTGGGCGAATCTGGATTTCAAACCATTAATAAACCATACATTATTAGTCATTTTTAAATCATATCCACAAAAGACTATACACATGGCTCATTCATTAATAAGTTCGATTTATTAAATAAAATGTTGGTAAAAAAACTATAAAATAAAATAAAAACTATAATGCATGCAACTTGATAATGTCCATAAACTGGGACACTTTCAACAAAATTCCACTTCACCTGCAAATCAACTGATTCGACATACACTACAAGAAATACTCGATTTACCTGCGGAAAATATTCCGCAGGAATACCTGCGGATTTTCCTGGGAATTTCATCTTAAAATAAAATTTTCTACGGAATAAAAATTGGCAGAAAATTCCGCAGGAATACCTGCGGATTTTTCTGCGGAATTTATATCTCAAAGAAAATATCTCACTTCACTATAAAATCCGCAGGTAATTTCGCAGGAAACTTTCCTGCGGAATTTGCTGCGAGTATTTATCATAACAAAACCAAAGTATAATACAAAATCCGCAGGTAATTCCGCAGGAAATTTTCCTGCGGATTTTGCTGCGAATATCTATTTTTATTTTTTATTTTTATTTTTCTGATATTTTTTATTTAGTTTAATTTTAATTTTTAATCCTTATTTTTTCTATTTTAGTAATTATTTTTATAATGTATTTGAATTAATTTTTAATTTCAACCTTAGTTTTTAATAATTGATATATTTCAGAATTGTTGAAAATTTTCATTTTTAATTTTATTAATTACTAAATATTTCTCATATTAGAATTGAATATTTCTCATATTGGAATTGAACCTATTATGTAACTCATATTGGACCAAAAAATCTACCAGTAAGACAGAATCTTAAATTAATATTTCCCAAAAATTTAATACATCTAAATGATTTCTAAAAATAATAATAATTTTTTTAAAGTTTAATAAAAGCTAGTTTTTAAAATTTAATGTTATTCTTTAATTTATATTTTAATAAATGGTATGATAATTTTGAATAATAAAATTAAAAAATATATAAAAAATTGAAAACAAAAATCTGATAAAATTTATAGAATAGGAATCGAACCTATTATTTGTCATATATTTGACCAAATAACCTACTACTAAAAAATAATTTAGTGAAATGAATATTTATATACTTTATTAATTTCTCTTTTTATATATTTTAAAATTATTTCTAAATTTTAAATTTAATGTAGTTATACATTTTGAGTTATAGAAAATTATACGTGTTCAATTGTTAATTATTATTATTATAAAGTTTTAATCCTACTACTCTAATAATAATATTGTTAAAATACCAAATTATATATAGGATTTTAAATTTATAAATTTTATATAGAGAGAAAAATCTAATCGTGTTTCAATCTAAATTCTAAAGCCCTGTTTCTCTCTTCTCTTGTCGGGAATCGCCTCCATCCACATGAAGGTTGCACTGAATCTCTCTCTATCCACCCTTGCGAGTCCTCTCCGTCGAATGCTCCTGCATCTTCGTGTATCATTGCCGTTTTGGTTCGAGTTTGGAGGTTTCAACTCAGTTTAGAGTTTGGATTCGAGCAGCTTTTTCACAGGTTTGTTTTGATTTCAAATCGAGTTTTGTTTCAGTTCAGAATTGGTTGCATTTTGGAATTCTGGCATTTTTACGCTTTCGACTCAATTACGGGTTCTATTACAGTTTGATTGTGATTCGATTTTGGTGAAGAGTTTGAATTAAAATTAACACGAGTATACAACTTCATAAACCTAAATTGGATGAGCACTTACCAGTTGAAATGAAGAAAAATGCGGATTTCGTTCTCGCTCGCAAGGTGTTCGATGAAATGTCCCAACCGGATTATTTCTTTCTCGCTTGCTCATATTGCGGCACTAGAGGTTGATCCTCCAGGATGCGCTTTTAATCCCACGCATGAAAGTCATCAGGTAGGTTTTCTAGCTTTTAGTGATATAATTTATAAGCAGTATAGAATAGATTTGAAAATAAAAATAATTTTATCTGATAGTTTGAATGAAATGTGATTTATATTTAGAAATATTTTTAAAAAATTAGATTTACATTTAGGGGTGGAGGTAGTGTTTTTTTCTTCTTCTTTTGTTATCATACATTCAATCTTCTTTTGTGATTACGTTTAATTTATTCAGTTTTTAAAATTATTACTCGTGTCAACGTATTAGTGTTGGTGTCGTATTTCCGGTGTCCGTGCTTCATAGCTTCCTTGTGATGAGATTTACTTTGAATTTTACTATTTTTTAGGGGTTTGTATCGTGATTGTTTATTGCTTTTGTAAATGATGATGTTGTTGCTTTGATTGTTTCTTCACTTTGTTGTTTATGTGCTATTTGTTTTGTGCTATGTTTGTTAGTCCTTTGCTTTTTTGGATGTATGTGGTTGTATTTGTATGCCAAAGGTCTAGGATACGATCAATTTCGGTTGGAACTTTGATAACAGTGTAATTGGACTTCGAAATAGAACTAAAACTGATTTATTTGTTGGTGCCAACGGGATAAATCAATTTGTATCATTTCTATTATCTGCTACAATTTTGTAGGTTCTTAACAACCTGCATATGGGATTGAAAATCAAACAAGATTGTTTATACTTTCACGATGCTTCAATGTTTGTCGTGTTTTAGAAATGCCCTGTTTGGTAAAACTGTTATTGTTTGTGTATAAAACATGAAAACACTTTGTAGTATATTGAACCATAAGACCTTATCTCCATGCATTCATATCTAAAATGTTGCTATCACAATTCTATCTAATGCAAACTGCTAATAGAAATAAGTTTGCCTTGCAGAATCTTTCAGACGAAGGACTTGAATGTATTTCGAAATGCAAGAACCTTGTATCCCTCAATCTGACTTGGTAAACTCACGATCAACTTGAATATCCGTCTATCTCATTTTATGAAACTAACCGAGCTGTATCTGTTTTTACGTGATAGGTGTGTACGTGTGACCGATAAGGGAGTTATAGCTGTTGCTCAGAGTTGCACCTCTCTTGAATTTGGTTTGTGGTTTGAGCTTTGTTTCTGCAGGTAACATTAGGGCTGAGATAGTTAAATTTCTTCTTGAGTGGTAAGGATCAGAGAGAGTTGAGATGGACGCTACGACGACATGCAGGCTGGCTGTTGTATCAAGGTTTGATTTATGATTCGGAAAATTGGTCTTTTGATTCAATTTTGAGCTGATGTTTTCAGAAACTCTATGAAATTAGTCGAGATTCTTTACTGCTTGTAACTATTATGACAAGGAATTTGGTCTGGACATGATAACAAACATGAAAAATAAAATGTTTCATTTGCCAATTTGATCATTAACATAAATCTAGTCTCACTTGCATAACAGTGGCATATATCTCAAATATAAGTGCTTTCACTTTAAAAAGTTGTCTTTTTTTAGAATTTCCCTATATAGAATGCGGTAAATGTTCATATTCAATCTTATATTCATAAAAAATTAATCGTGCTAACATCTAAGCCTCCATATATCCTTTAGCTCCTCTGTTGCTTGGACTGAAACTAATTTAGACTGGACTCAACAATCTTGATTAACACATCCTGTATCTGTTCAAAACAGTATGAGGGATACACTTTTATTCTTCACTGTGCAACCTAGAAAACAGTGGCATATATGAGTTTCGATGGAATATCAACATGAATCTCAACCACATGTTTTCTTTTGAGCAACTCACCACCGGAACTCTTTATCTCTCCACTGGGGTAAGCTATGATTGTAAAGTGAAAGGTCAGGTTTTGTCATTTTGTTCTATCTTTGATCTATTTGATCAAACTATTAAAAGCTTCATATTTAAATGATTCATAGGTAGGACCTGGAACTTCCTTCTTTGATGTCATTTCCAAAGCAATTGGAAGGATTGATATCTTCTTAGGCTATGTTTGGGAGTTTGGAGGGGAGGGGAGGGGAAGGCTTCCAAAAACAAAATTTTAAAAAAAATATAGGAAAATATTTGACATTTTTGAAAAAATGATTTTGTTTAGAATGATAAAAGAGTCATTATCATTACTAAATTTTTAATTTTCAAAATACTATAACAACCTAAAAGATATTTGGAAAATTTATGTAAGCCCTTCAAAACCCTCCAAAACCCTCTTTCAATACAATTTTTGAGTTCCCCCATTTTATGGGGTTTTTGGTGTTATGAATAAACTCAAATCCTCCAAAACCCTCCTACCCAAAATCCTTTTATCCTTTTCACCCAATTCTTCCTATTTTTCAAAGCCCTCCCCTCCCTTCCCCTCCAAACTCCCAAACATAGCCTTAGAAAGGACCTGGGCATGCTTTGTAGATGTGTGCTACCAACATGTTAGCTTATAATATTTTAGTTGTTTTATTTCCATACTTTTATCACTGTCTTTAATAATTTCTTCACCCGTCGATAATAAATCTTGACAACAGATATATTTTTGTTACAGATTAAGGGTTGAAGGGAATTCTGCCAGTATGAATATTACTGCAACTCAGGTAAAAGTCCATTCATAGTTATCATAGTTCGCTCTAGCAATAATAGTTTACTTGAGCATAACTAAGAAAATCAATTCTTAATCTTATGACCGATGCAATTTGGAAACTGGGGATGGAGGGCTCCAAGTTCTGTGAGCTTTGACGGGGTACATACAGAGTCAAAATGAAACAGCTATCAACATGGGAGCAGAATGGTTTGAAAATGTCTTTTGGAATATGATGTATTCTATATATGAAAACTAGAATGAAAGTGTTGGTTTAATAGTATATCTAACACCTATACTAATTCTGAAGTTTCATTAAATCCACATTTCATTCTCTTAATAAAAACTTGTGTAGAGTTTATAATAAAAGTCATAATCCATTCTCTCTTAGACTTTGTTCTCCCCATTCAGGAGTTTATAATGTATGTTTTATGTTTTATGTATATCTTATTTCTTTATTCTTTTTTCTTCAAAATCTTATTTCTCCTTAGCGTAATATTACAATAAGAAGTCATATGGATTGTTGAATTTACAGAAGTTCATGCCGCGGTGGACATCATAGGGGAAAAGTGATTTCATCTACGGTTTTGCCAGATGTTCAGCCTCCCATGGTAAATATATAACTTTAATCAATTTGAATGACTTTGAAAGATTAGGATTTTTAATAGAACCTATAACCTATTCAAAATTTGTTTGTTTGCATTGTTCACTCTGCAACTATAGGATGCTGTGGAGTATGCTGAATGTGAAGCTGTTGTGAAGGACTTTCCTCCGTTTCAAGAGGCAATGAAGAAGAGAGGAATTGAAGATATGGATCTTGTGATGGTTGATCCTTGGTTAGTTAGTTACTACATCAAGATAATTAATTTCATTGACATGATACAATTTATTTGATCCATTCATTTCACTAATAATTAATTATAATTGACATGATACAATTTTATTTTTATATCATGGTCATTTTAATATATAACTTATAATGTTTTAAAAATTTATTAAATTTTTTTTTTTAATTTGAGATAGAAATTACCTGCGGATTTACCTGCGGAATGTTTCCTGCGGATTTACCTGCGGAATTTACTGCGGAACTTCCTGCCGAAAATATTACCCACGAAGGTTTTAGCTGGGGACATTAAACCGCAGGTAAATCCGCAGGAAACGTGTTTCCTGCAGAAATTTAACAAATATCCGCAGGTAAATCCGCAGGAAAACAGAGTATTTCTAGTAGTGATATTTACAACAAAACAAAACCAACCAAAAACACCTACACGTATATATGAATCACCCTGCAAAATTTCGACTTATTCTGATCAATTATCGCTTAAATCTGATTCTACTTATTCGGTACAGTTTTCAACTAACTCGGTTAATTCCCTTATCGGCAAGAGTTATCTTATTTTTACTTAGCACTCATAGTCTATTAAACCTCTGCCAATTGAATATTATACTACTAATTGATACCGTCAACCAGGGCCGACCCTCTGCATGTGCAGGAAGTGCTACAGCACAGGGCCCCAAATTTTGGGAGGCCCCAAAATTTTAAAAGGTCTAATTTTTTTCATAAACATTAATCGAAATAAATAAAATGTTATAATAAAAATCCAATAAATCAAAAAATGTTATAATAAAAATTTAATACATACAAAAATTGAGATAAATCAAAACTCAAAATAATTATAATTAAATATATTATTGATTAATTCATAAATGTAATTGTATGTGTCTTTTTTAATTATTATAATTGTGTTTATATTTTAAATTTAGACCCATTTTTAAAATTGGAATGGGGCCTCTGCGTTGTTTGGGCCGACCCTGCCGTCAACAATAGCCTTTTATTACAATTGTAGTCTGTTATTTTAATATACTGCATTTCTACTTAAAATTACTACTTAAAGTCTGTAGTTTTCTACTATATTCTCTTTTATTCTTTACTGAAGCTACTACTACTTCCAGTTTTACTATCCTACTAACTATTATACCAATCATAAATTATGTTCTCCACTTAGAAATTGTTACCAAATTATTTTCATCTCACTAAGGTTCCATAAATTAAACTAAACAGAACCCAAGACAAGCCAATATTCTAAAAGTCTCACACATTCGCAAGGTGGTCCCACCTAAAGGCAAGAGACGGACGTCCCACCCATTCCCCCTCTAAGGGCGGGCGTCCCACTTCCAAGGACTACAGGGCGGGCGTCCCATACTCGTTATGGCCCCGTCCTATTTTCATTTCTCCTCTTTCTAATCTATATCTCATTCATCCTCTTCGGTGTTCAATCCAGTAACGTTCTAAACTTTTCAAGAGAGTCATCAACACCATATCCCGGAACAATATTCATCACTCGAATAATCCAATTTATCCAAAATCAAAGATATAGCAACAATATTCACATACGGTTTACAAAAAGTTCAACACAGCAATACCAGAAATACCAAAAATCATACGATAATATTATTACCCTAAACCTCACATATGAATCATCATATCCCCTTTTATAGAGCAAGAACCCCACCCTTACCTTGGAATTGGAGACTGCTCTAAATTTTCGGTCGAATTCTTAGCTTCCGGCTTCGCAAAATTCTTCTGTTTTCTCCTTCCCGGCATAGCTCCCGTATCTCTTTTTCCTTCTTTTTGCTACAACACCAAAACCTAACTCTCTCTTATTTTTGTTACTGATAGCCACTATTCCTCTCTATTTTTTTAACCAAAAATAATATTATTATTTCATAATAATTCCATTTACTTCTTATTGGACTTAATATTAGCACCTGATCCATGACTTTTTGCTAATTCTCACACCACCACCAAACCAACTTAATTAAATAGATAGTCCATTAAATTAATATTATTTCTAATATTATTTCTCTGATTAACCGACTAATTTAATCCGACTTTATACTTAACAGCTCCAATCGACATAACAATTCAATTATCCCTCTTAGAATCATACCGACAAATCCCAACTTTGATAATTTCTGATAATTAAATCCTTAATTAATTTAATTAACCAATTAATTAAATTCGGGGCGTTACACATGTTACTTTCAATTTTTTTTTCATTTTTCATTTTTTTTCTTTGAAGTTATTACCTCGTTTTTTTCTAAGCCCGAGGAATTTACTTACTTTATTTTATTTTTCAATTTAAAAAAGAAAATACGTTTCCCTTTGTTTTTTTAACAAAACCGAGGGAATGTGTTACACAGCTATAACAATGAATCTCTACCTATAATCTTAAAGGAAAAACGCTCATGATATTGACAAGACATCAATCCACAACAAACTATCTACATCCACCATTATATATCTTTATTAAGCATTTGTCATGGAAACATTTGCTCAAGATAATGAAAATTATGCAACTTAAAGAAGCTTGGAAAAGTTTTCTATGATGGATTATAAGTGCAGAAAACATTTTCAATGGTTGGAACATATAACTTCATATTTGTAACATGTAACTCCTTAGAAGTTGGATGAATGCAAATCATATAACCTTAGAAGTTGGATGCATGCAATCCATATAACCTTAGAAGTTGGGTGATAACACTGCATTTGTTTTAATAATGTAATCATAGTTTTAAAAACCGGACCGGACCGGCCGGTCGGACCGGTTGAACCGGGAACCGGACCAGTAACCGGTCTGGTTCGAAAGCTTGACCGGGATTGACACAAAACCGGTGGAAAAACGGAAAAACCGGGTTGGACCGGAGAAAACCGGGAAACCGGTGGTTTCCGTAAACCGGCGGTCCAATGGCTGATTTTTTTTTTAATTTTTTTTCTTCTCAAAACGACGTCGTTTTGAGTTTTAGAATTTACAAAAAAATAAAAATCTGATTTTTAGTTTTTCTGTTCCATCGTATTGACAAAAGAAAAAGGAACTCAGATTCAGAACTCAACCTAGCTTATACTCCCACCACTGCGCCGTCGCTTCCTTCCAGCTGCATCACCGTCACTTTCCAGGTTCAATATTCTTTCTTTTTCCATTCATCTTTAATCTATATTGTCATATATGTGTTAAAGATTAGGTTAGTTTAAGTTTTAGGGTTAGTTTAATTTTTAGGATTTTTTTTGTTTCCTTAGTTTCCATTCATCTTTCATCTGCAATTAAGTGTTTCTTTGCTGGAAATATAAATCCTTCAAAGCAATGCAGGTTGCAGCCCCTTTCCCTGTTTCACGGTTCACACCTTGCTGACAAACTCTTTCTAATTCTATCATTCTTTTTTTTTACTATCTTGATATACAAATAATTTATGTACATAAATCTAAGCATTAGATAAATTAGTTTAGTATGGTAGGGATGTCACGGTTCAGGCCTTGCTGATATGTTTCTTTGAACAGCTTGTTGTTGTTGTTGAATTGATATTTTATTTTCCAATTGATATGTTTTTTTGAATAACTTGTTATTTCCTTATTTCAAATAGTATTACTAATATTTAGGATATACATGCCGTTACTAAATGACTATAGCATGCTGTTACTAATCTTATGCTATATATTATTACTAAATGACTCTATATTATTACTAGCATGCTGAGTCAATGTACAAATGTCTCGACACCAACAAGTGAGGAAGTTACTAGTGGCAAAATTGATTTCATCAACCAACTAAAACATCTTTTCTATATTGCAGATTCTTTTCCTATGCCTTGATAATAATTTTTATGGTAGAAAGAAATGTAAATAGAAAGAATAAAAAAACAATTAGAAGTTTAAGTTTCAGACCCAATTACTAACAAATGTGAATCTTTTTCAATTATTTAATTTCAATAGTTATCATATGTATTACATTCAATCAGCACAGGATCCAAATAGTTACTAATCTTATGCTATATATTATTACTAAATGACTCTATTATTACTAGCATGCTGTTACTAAATGTCTCACATCCTGCAAACCAGATTGACATGTTGCTGCTTCTGAACTGTTTTATATTGAATTGCTTCTAATAAGTATTACATTGAACTATTTTATTTTTATAGGAAAATGGCATCTTCTGAAACACCATCATCACAACCACCATCACAAGAAGCCTCTTTAGCTCAAAGTTTAGTTCAAACTAATGTTAGAGGAAAGACTGATATAGCTTGGGCACATTGTACTAAAAGTCCAGATGGAAAATCTCTTGTTTGTATATACTGTCACAAAGCTTTTGGTGGAGGTGGAATTCACAGGGTAAAACAACACTTGGCTGGAATAGTAGGAAATGTTGAAATTTGTAAGTCAGTGCCTGCAGAAGTTCGTTTTCAGATGAAACAACATTTCAATGAGCGGAGCAAGAAAAGAAAAACTTCAGATGTGGCTTAAAGCGATTCATTTACTACGGATGAGGGTGAATTGCAAGTACAAACAAACCCACGAGTTGGTGCATCTAAAAAGAATGATGCTCGCATTAGTACTTATTTTTTACCCCAGAACAACTCCGGGAGCTCAGCCTACTTTAAAAAGTGTGATGCAAAGTAAAGAAGTGGTAGAAAAATGTGATCTTGCTATTTCCAAGTGGTTTATTGATGCATCTATTCCTTTCAATGCTGCAAATTCGCCGTATTTTCAACCTGCAGTTGATGCTCTTTGTTGCATGGGTGCTGGATATAAAGTTCCTACTATGCATGCTCTTCGTGGTAATTTGTTAAATAAGTGGGTTGATGACGTGAAGATACAAATAGAGCAATGTCGTTCTATCTGGAAGGATACAGGTTGTACTCTTATGGCAGATGGGTGGACTGATCGTTGTAGGAGAACTCTCATCAACTTTTTAGTTTATTGCCCCAAAGGGACTGTTTTCATAAAGTCAGTTGATGCCTCTGGTGCTTCTAAAACTGCAAACACATTGTTTAAGCTTTTCAAGGAAATAGTGTTGTATGTTGGCCAAGAAAATGTTGTTCAAATCGTTACAGATAATGCTGCGAATTATGTTGCTGCTGGAAAGTTGTTGGAAAGGGAGTTTCCTAAGTTGTTTTGGTCTCCTTGTGCAGCACACTGTATTAATTTGATGTTGCAAGACATGGGGAAATTGGAGGAAGTATGTGAGACAATGTCACAAGCTTCAAAAATTACCAAATACATATATAATCATTGTTTTGCATTGTATTTGATGAGACAACATACAGGTGGAAGAGAAATACTCCGTCCCGCTCCAACCCGCTTTGCTACTAATTTCATTGCATTGCAAAGTATTCTGTCTCATAAAGATGCACTAAGAGCCATGGTAACATCCAAAGAGTGGACAACCACAACTTATTCCAAAGATGTCAAGGCAAAGCAATTTGTGGAACAAGTCTTAGACTCAAGATTTTGGTCTAAATGTGCTGACATAGTGAAAATTACAGAACCTCTTGTACGTGTGTTGCGCATTGTTGATAGTGAAGATAAACCGGCTATGGGATATCTCTACCGAGCTATGTATAAAGCAAGAGAGGAGATTGAGAAGAGGTTTAGAAGAAATAAGTTGAAAGTAGAGCCTTATTTGAAGATCTTGGATAACCGTTAGGATGCACAACTTCGCAAAAATCTTCATGCGGCTGGTTATTGGTTAAATCCATCTTGTAGATTCAATCCAGAATATGAAAAAAACAAGTCCACCACTCAAGGCCTTTTGGATGTCATTGAAAAGTATGCTTATGATAGCAAGGACTTGCGATCTAAATTAACTGCTGAGATGACTTCATTCAAAAATTGTGAAGGTAGTTTTGGAAGGACAACAGCTGTAGAAAACCGAGATGAAGTTTTGCCAGGTAAAATTATATGATAACCTTTATGTATTTTTGTACAATGTCATTAATATGTATTTTAAAATGTTTTGTAATTTTTTCACATGCATTATTCTAGATCAATGGTGGGATACTTATGGAACCGAAGCGCCTAATTTGCAAAAATTGGCTATTCGAATTTTGAGTCAAACTTGTAGTGCATCTGGTTGTGAGCGAAATTGGAGTGTGTTTGAACACATTCATTCAAAAAAGAGAAATAGGTTGGAGCATCAAAAGCTTAATGATCTTGTTTATGTCCGTTACAACTTACGGTTACAAAATAGGTATTGCTCTTATTATGTTTTATATGTTATGGTTCTATAGTTAAGAATATATGATATTGTCTGTTTTATTAAGAAAAATATATGGTTCTATACTTAAGAATATGTGATATTTCTTGGTTTGTTAAGAATGTATATTATTGTTTGATTCCTTAATGATTTATAGGACCAAGAAGAAACAAAATTATGACCCTATCAATTTTGAAACACTTGGTGATCATTCTAATTGGGTGTTGGAGGATTCACCACCATTCTTGACCATTGAGGAGGTGGAAGCACTACGCAAAGATCTTGCTAGTATGGCAATCCAACCTATTTCAAATGATATTGGTATGGTATTAATTTTTGTGATTACGATTATGTTATTTTAGTTTCTTAAAATATATCAATTTCTAAACTCTTTAAATTGATGTTGTTATAGATGAATTAAATTTGGATGAAGTTGATGTTGAGAGAGAAGCACCACTTAACTCCGGAGAAAACAACCAAAATAATGATATCATTGATGGGGAAGATGTTACAAATGCGATTGATTTTGTGGGAGATGATTTTGATATTGAAGGAGATCCAAACGTTGAGATAATTTTACCTCCTTGGAACTAAATTTAATAGATATTTGAGTGTTTTTATTCTAAAGTACTTAATTAGTTTATGTTGCAATTTGATCTTTGTAATTTGTACAACTTTGTTTTGTGTAATATTTATGTTTAAATTTGAACTAAAATTGTGATTTTTAAGTGTTGAGCAAACTATATTTGTGCTTTTTAAGAGCCTTAAATTATATGAATTATTAGTATTTTCAGCACCTATATTTGTGCTTTTAAGTGCTAGTTATACTTTTTTTAGAGATTGAATGGTCCGGTTCGACCGGTTTTATACCCATATAATTTTATTATAATTACAGGTTTAATCCGGTTTAATCCGGTTTGGTCATGCGGTTCGACCAGTGACCCAGTGGTTCGACCGATGAACCAGTGACCCAGTACCCTCACCGGTTTGATGACCGGTCCGGTTTTTAAAACATTGAATGTAATTTAATATTCTGTGTAAACAATGTAATGTTAAAAAAAACTTATCCGCCTTTTTCCTCAGTTTTTGTCAGAAACCGATAATATAATTTTGGCGTGATTATTGAGGATATTGATCACCGTCTTCAAAAAAATATTTGCCGTTTATTTCATGAGTATAAACGCTCAAGACACTTACATTAGTGATCTGCGTGAAACCTAACAGACATCCATTATAAAAGCTTTCTGAATACCAATAATTGTTAATGAAACATATAAGATGAAAACTTTGAAGTGAAAAAAAGATGGTAAAGTTCTCTACGATGGATTGCAAGAGCAGAAAATAAATTGGGTTTAAGGTTTGTGTTCTCCAATAATTATTTTTTTACAGTGTTCTTCATTAATCATATATTAATTCATTTAACTAACCCTTTTCTTTTTTAACATAGGAAACAAATAAATGCAAAAGAAATCTGGAATATATTGCACCTGGCATTTTATCTTCCTTGACATTTCAATGAACCGAGGATCCAACATATGATCTTCACCAACATTAATAACGGTGAATCATATTTAATATTTGTTATATATATTTACAGATCAATATTTCGTGTAAACAATGTAATATTATGGGTAAACAATTAATTTATTAATATTATGTCACTTGTAATGAGTTAAAAAAGTATCAATCTTACCCCTCGGTTCTATTGATAAACTGAGAGGTATGAGCCCTAGTTTTGAAAATATTAAAAGTGCAAAAGCTAGGGTTCAAACCCTTGTGCATAAGCATTTTCCTCCTCGGTGTTTTAAAAACCGAGGGGTAAAGTGAAAACTTTTCATGATGTCATTCGTTACCTTGCTTCTAAAGCCGAGGTTAAATGCATTTCGCGTTCGAGGTGAAACGTGTTATTTGTAGTAGTGTCTATTGTAACACCCCAATTCTACCCCGCAAGTATAAGCGAAAAATCAGAGTGCATTCAAAAATATTCATCAAAAGATGGGATGTCACATCTCGACTTAACCAAACAAACATACTTATAATGAATTTAACAAAGATACATAGCATTCGGAAACAAGACTTTATCCAACAACTTCTAATTTCAACTTATAAACATCCTTCAATTCAACTTACAACAAATATCATCATGGAATACAACAATTAAATAATAACGACTAATCCCCCCGAGTGCTACGTATCAGAGCAATAGACACCAACTCGACTTGCCATAAAGCAACATAAAGACTTCATGAAGTCACTTCGAACATCCACAACTAATCTCGAGTACCTGCCCATTTCTCATGGTAGGGGAAATATCATCAAAGGGGTGAGATATCTTACAATATAAAAGAATGCAGGATATATAATATAGCAAATTTAGATCATACATAATTTCACCACTTCGCATCACATAACATCTTACAACAATTTTCATTGCAAAACAACTTATCAATATAATACAACTTTCAAAATGGCAATAATGTCATTAATCAATTAAGACCACATATTCAAATTCAAAATTATAATATGATCACGTCACGAAAAACATCTCATCATCTCAACAATCCAAACACAATTCAAATGCAATTCAAATGCGACTCGAAAGTGACTCAAACTTATGCACATGTATGTGGTACCATTGGAGTAAACTCCCGTCTCATAATCTCATCACAATACATCATGGTTTAATAAAAAGCACATTGATTTATTATTTTATCACAATACATCATAATCTCATCATAAGGAAAGTGCATATCATCATCTTAATAGAATTGTATCATCATAAGAAAAACATACATCAAGGTATACCACAACATGGTTATGTCAATTCATCGCAAAGAGCATACTTCATATGTTAACACAACATAGTTCATCACTTAATCCTAATAAAAATAATATGAGACTATATCCTATGAATCATTTTATTGCATCATGGTATAGTTCATTGTGTTAGCTTTCCAACGCTTCGAACAGCGCATAAAACGGAGTTACGGATCAAAAGTTATGTCTTTACAACATTTGTCAAAAATTGGATGCTGCATGCGGGTTTGCTTCGGTCGACCCTGGCTTCTGTATAGGTCGAACTATACTGCGTAAAATCCCAAAAATCACCATTTTCCTTCCCCATTCACCTCATACAACAACCACTTACCCTCATATAATTTATACATCAATTGGCAGCAAATTACCACACATATAAGGTTCCTAAACATGTTTCTAACCATGGGTTCACATACAAACATCATCCAACATACTTAGAATCACAATTTCATAGAAATCTAGTATGAACCCTAACAACTTCAAATTCAATTTTCACACAATCTTGGATAACAACATACAATCAAAACTCCATCTTATAAATCTCTATCAATTCCACCAAATGCTCCACAAATCATTCATCAACAACATCAAGATTGCAATTCTCACATAAACATGGATATTTAATCATGAAGTCTAATCTCTACCATACCCATCATCATGCCAACCTTTAGAGAGTAAGAACCTCATCCTTACCTTAGCAAAAGCTTCACCTTCTTCAATGGAATCCTTCATCTTCATACCATAACTTTCCTCTTTCTTCCCTTCTTTCTCTTATTTATCCTTTTTCTCTTCTTTCTCTTCCTTCTCCAAATGAGTTATGAGAATAAATCTCTAAAACCCTAACCTTTACTATCTCACTAATGGGCTTAACCCATAACCCATCCATTGTGTTATATTTCTTCCACTTAGGCCCAATTCCTAACATTCCTCTAATTACTCAATTAAGCTAAATAACACACATAATTGAATAATCACATAACATAACGAATATTATTCTCAATAATATTCCACAACTACAATTGCTCCATAACTTACTTAATACCAACTCGCGATTGTATTTCTCCAGCTAATCCGACTAATTAATCCGACCATAAACTTAACTGCTCAAATCAACATATTAATCCAATTACGCCTTTAGAATAATACCGATAAATCCCAACTTCGACTAATTCCAACGAATAATTCCTTGATTTAATTTAATTAAATAATTAATTAAATTCGGGGCGTTACAATTCTCCCCCACTTAGAATATTTTCGTTCTCGAAAATATATCCGACATAACCATCCTCAACATCGCTTCCAACTCTCCGATTCTTAGTTGTGTTTGACAACACTTCGACTACCAAAACAACTCAAGCTGACTTAAATCCAGTGTCAATTATTCGACATCTCTACCACATACTCGTTACCAACTTACTAACCAACTCTGGAATCTCCCAACTTATCAATAATTAAAGTAGCAACAACTTTAACCCCCTTATACGTGGAGATATAATCTCACTTCATTAACTTAGCAACAGTGTCATCACTGCTTAATAATACCTTGACATATGATTCTTAAGGTAGTAACACTCATAACCCTCATATACTTGGGTGTTCAACGCCACACCATTATCGTATTAACATCATTCTCAACACCAGAACACATATGTACTTCATTCCCATAAATATACATGCCAATCTTTAACAAACACCAACAACTCTCTCTCCACCTCATTGTATCACTCTTATAGTGACATCAACATAGCCAGCATACTCAACTCAGTCATAGTACGAAATATCACTTCTTAATTATAGAGTCCAACAACAATATCATGACAATAGAAACCAAATCACTATAACATCAACTTAACAAGATTACTCGACGAATACACCCAACTCCACCATCGACTACCATCCCTTATATTATCCGTATGAACTCAGCAAGTATTCACAAGAAAATACCATATCTCTGGCACTTCGTTCTCATCTCCACAACCCATCAAATCAAACATTCAGATCAAGACATATCATTCTCCTGGGCTTCCGATACCTAGTTCTCCACCTCTAACAAACACACACGCATAGCAACTGTGCCACCTTACACATCCGCTGTGCAAGTCTGATAATCCATCTTAAGTCACTGTCCATATTAAATCTTTCTGTCAACTACATGATTCACAAGTCTTAATCTATTCCAGACTTCCTTAAACATCCATCACAAAATCGTTACTCACTCGACATTCTCAATCCTTCACTTTGTGATGTTATCTTGCCTATAAACCAGCTTCTCCAACTTGCTCATTACTTCTCAACTTCTCGTGGATACTTTTCTATTAATTCACACCAACCAGAGAGCAACTATCTTCACGACATAACATTCATCACTTTACGCACTATTAAGCTAGCAGGATACTGAAGGATAGAAAAACACTTAGAAAGGGGGGGATTGAATAAGTGTAACTTTAAATCTTGGACGATAAAAATAAATTGCACAATTATTTTTATCCTGGTTCGCTGTTAACGAAGCTACTCCAGTCCACCCCCGCAGAGATGATTTACCTCAACTGAGGATTTAATCCACTAATCGCACGGATTACAATGGTTTTCCACTTAGTCCGCAACTAAGTCTTCCAGAGTCTTCTGATCACACACTGATCACTCCAGGAACAACTGCTTAGATACCCTCTAAGACTTTTCTAGAGTCTACTGATCAACACGATCACTCTAGGCTTAGTTCACTCCTAAGACTTCCTCTAGAGTATTCTGATCAACCTGATCACTCTAGTTACAAACTGCTCAGCCAACTGCTAAGACTTCCTAGAGTATACTGATCACACGATCACTCTAGTTCCTTACAACTTAATGTAATCTATTCAAGAGTTTACAAATGCTTCTTAAAAGCGATAATCACAACTGTGATATTTCTCTTAACGTTTAAGCTTAATCTCACTAAAATATTACAACAGCAATGTAGTGAGGTTTGATGAAGATGAAGATTCTGAGTTTAGATTTGAACAGCGTTTCAGCAAGTTTGATATAAGTTGTTTTGGTGCAGAATCGTTAACCTTGCTTCTCATCAGAACTTCATATTTATAGGCGTTGAGAAGATGACCGTTGAATGCATTTAATGCTTTGCGTGTTCCGTACAGCATCGCATTTAATGTTATACGCTTTTGTCAACTACCTCGAGCCTTGTTCACGCTGTGTCTACTGACGTAGCCTTTAGTAGCTTTTAACGTTCCTTTTGTCAGTCAGCGTAGTCTGCCACCTGTACTTCCTTCTGATCTGATGTTTGTGAATACGACGTTTGAATATCATCAGAGTCAAACAGCTTGGTGCATAGCATCTTCTGATCTTCTGATCTTGAAGTGCTTCTGAGCGTGATACCATCTTCTGATCTTCAGTGCTTCTGATCTCATGTTCTTCTGATGCTTCCATAGACCCATGTTCTGATTCTGCTTCGACCATCTTCTGATGTCTTGCCAGACCATGTTCTGATGTTGCATGCTGAACCATTTGAGACACAACTTCTGAGCGCTGAATTATGCGTACTCTTTATATATTTCCTGAAAGGGAAATTGCATTGGATTAGAGTACCATATTATCTTAAGCAAAATTCATATTATTGTTATCATCAAAACTAAGATAATTGATAAGAACAAATCTTATTCTAACAATCTCCCCCTTTTTGATGATGACAAAAACATATATAAATGATATGAATTTGCGATCAGAAAGAGTAGACGGCAAAAGACAAATTACACAGCTATAGCATAAGCATATGAATATGTCTCCCCCTGAGATTAACAATCTCCCCCTGAGATAAATAATCTCCCCCTGAAATAAATACTCGAAGAACTTTAATAAAAGACTTCCCTGATTATTTCGGTAGAGACGATCATATAAGCTTCTGTCTTCAGAGAATTCATAGCTTCTGACTTCTGCTTCCATTGGACAGCTTCAGAACTTGAATTTCTTTAGATCTTCAGAACATTCACAGCTTCTGACTTCTGCTTCCATTCAGGACAGCTTCAGAACTTGAATTTCTTTGATCTTCAGAACATTCACAGCTTCTGATTTCTGCTTCCATTCAGGACAGCTTCAGAACTTGAATTTTCTGGATCTTTTAGAACATTCACATCTTCTGATTTCTGCTTCCCTCGGATAGCTTCAGAACTTTGAATGTCTACCAACATCACTTCATGCTAGATTTGTATCAGAACATTGTTGAATGTACCAGAGCATCATCAGAGCATCTCTACATCCTGAAATGTTACAGAACAAAAACTAAACGACAAAAGTCAGCATGAACGAGTTAGAACATAAAATGTATGTTTGAACACATTATATGTATCAGAGCCATATAGGCTGAAATAATGTATCAGAGCAGATAATGTATCAGAGCCATAACATTATATGTATCAGAGCAAATAGAATTTTGTCAGAACAGGATAGACAATGATATTCAAATTCTATTATCAGTGCTTCTGATTCATTCTTCTTTCTTGCTTCTGATCTCTGAAGCTTGACAGCACTCAGCTTGCTTCATTTTCCAAGAGCTTATTCCTTTTACAGAATAACGCTTCTTCTTATGGTTTTGCTTCTGGTGTTTGCTTCTGAAGATTCACTTCACTTCTCTGTACCTGCAAAACACTTAAACCATATAGAACTTGCAGTTCTTGTTAGTGAATGTGTGGGAGCTTTACCCAGCAACTGATAGATTTAATCAAATCATTTATCATTTATCTTCTCCCCCTTTTTGTCATAACATCAAAAAGAATATTTCAAAAGATTCAGATGCATAAGACGACAAATAGAGACACTGGAATGTAAAAACAAAGAAACTTTTCATTGATAATAAACAAAAGGTTTACAAGACAGGAATGCAGGAAAACAGATGCAACAAGGAAAGGAAACTACAAAGACCAAAAGACTAAGATCCTAGCCTACGCAAAATCCGCGCCAGAACATCATGAATCCCGTCAGTGCTTGTAGCTTGCCTTGTCATGAAGGAACGAAACTCAGCATTGGCTGCTTCTTGCGCGTCCAAACGAGAAGCCAGCATAGCTTGATTCTGATGAAGAGTTTCCAAGGTCTCCATCAGAGCTGAGGTTTCACCAGAAGAAGAAGCACCAGTATTTCTGCCCAGAGGGACAGCAATCTCAGCAGGGTGATCTTCTGGAAGATCTTCAGCTTGTGCATCTCCCATTTCCTCATCTGAGTCTGACTCAGAAGGAGCCTTAGCATATTCTGGTTCAGGCAGCTCAGAAGTTCCATCTTCCAATGCTTGAAGAATAGCTGCTAGGTTTGTTGGAGGAGTAGGACCAGCAACTTCAGCACGATAAACCACTACTGGAAAGACCATGTGAGGTGCTTTTTCAGAAGGGTTCATTCTGAACCAGTTGAACAGCCACTGAAAATCTCCAGTCAGCACAGGAAACCAGAGCACAGAAGACCGGGGTTTCCACACCACGATATCTCTGCAGAGATTTTCTTCTTCCAACTCATCTGCAGGTATCTTCTCTTCAAGAACGCTTCTGTTCCTGATGAGACAGTGATGGCTGCTCTCACCAACTTCCAACCGGAGACCACGAACACCAGGAGCTTCAGACATAATCCTTCTCTGAGTGTCTGTAGCCTTATCCAGAAAATCCTGACGAAAGGTATTCCAGAGGTTGTTTGTAGCATACTCATCCAGATGATTAAGGTGAGCAGCACCTAGAATCTCCAACCAGCCATTTACATCAGCATGTAAAAGCTCCAGATATGTTTGAGTGGTAGGGGTTGGAGGGTTGACAGTGAACCTTGAGTCGGGAAGAACAACACTATAGGGATTAGGTGTTCTGGTGGGAAAAGGGTATGAGAGGGATGAAGAAATATCTGATGGAAGGGTTAAAGGAGAGGAGATATCAGATGGTGAAGAAGGTGGTTCCGAGAGGATGAATGAGGAGGAAGAGGTAGTGGAGGTCTTTGAAGAGGGGGTTGATTGAGGGGAACCGTCAAGGGGTTGATACACTTTGAGCGGGTCATAGGAGATCCTAACTCTTTTAGGTTTGGTTTCTGGTTCAGCAGATGCCTTTCTCTTTTGTTTCCTATCATTGTCTTGATTCCCAGAGCTTGACGATGGATTCATGATGAATTTTCAGATATTGGAAACTGCTAGGGTTTATGATATGAAAAGAGAGAGATGAAAAAGAAACCGAATGCAGAGAGAGAGAAATATGAGAGGGAAAAGAAACGTTTGAAGAGTATATAAAAAAAAAACTGAAAGAGAGTAAATGATGAAAAGCATTTAATGTTACGTGACATGAGGAGAGATAATAATGACAAAAGACGTGATTTGCACAGTTACCTAAGTAGACGTCCCCTCAACTGCACGCACGCTTGTCCAGGAATAGTGATCACGTGTTTACCATCTGGATAGCCAGTTACAGCTGTTTTGCTTTTAGAGAGATTCTGAATCAACTTAGACAGTAAGAATTTCTCATCTTCTCATTCTGAGCTTGTTTCTGAAGACCCAATTTGTGCCGATTATATTGAATCCATCTGGTCTAGGAACAAAATCCCAAACATCATTCCTTGTAAACTGATTCAATTCTTCTTGCATAGCAATTATCCAGTCTGGATCTTCTAGAGCATGATCAACAGAAGTTGGCTCGATCAAAGATACAAGACCTAATTGACAGTCTGCATTGTTCTTAAGGAATGCTCTTGTTCTGATTGGATCATCCTTCTTTCCAAGAATGACATCTTCTGAATGACCAGAGATGAGTCTGGATGATCTTCTGACAGATGGTTCTTCAGATATGCTTAGATCCTCCAGAGAAGCTGATACTTGATCTTCCGATTCTTTGCTTCTGAGAGGTTCTGCTTCTGATGCGTTGCTTCTTGGCTCAACAACTTCTGATATGTCAATATCACAATCTGCAAAATTATCAAACTGCTTTGGTTTTTCAGAACCAAGCTTATCATCAAACCTGATATTGATTGATTCTTCTACAACCAATGTTTCAGTATTGTATACTCTGTAGCCTTTTGAGCGTTCAGAATATCCAAGAAGGAAACATTTTTGTGCTTTGGAATCAAACTTACCAAGATGATCTTTAGTGTTCAGAATAAAGCATACACATCCAAAAGGATGGAAATATGAAATGTTGGGCTTTCTATTCTTCCACAATTCATAGGGAGTCTTATTTAGAATAGGTCTGATAGAGATTCTATTCTGAATATAGCATGCAGTGTTTATTGCTTCTGCCCAGAAATGCTTAGCCATATTGGTTTCATTGATCATGGTTCTGGCCATTTCTTGCAGAGTCCTATTCTTTCGTTCTACAACCCCATTTTGCTGTGGAGTTCTAGGACAAGAGAAATCATGGGCAATACCATTTTCTTTGAAGAACTCTTCAAAGGATCTGTTCTCAAATTCACCACCATGATCACTTCTGACCTTTATGATTTTACACTCTTTTTCAGATTGAATCTGAATGCAGAACTCAAAGAACACTGAATGAGTCTCATCCTTGTGTTTCAAGAATTTTACCCATGTCCAGCGGCTATAATCATCTACGATGACTAATCCATATTTCTTTCCTCTGACAGATGCTGTTTTGACAGGTCCAAACAGATCAATGTGCAAGAGTTCTAATGGCCTTGAGGTAGAAACAACATTCTTAGACTTGAATGCAGGTTTGGAGAACTTGCCCTTCTGACATGCTTCACAAAGAGCATCTGATTTGAATTTCAGATTAGGGAGTCCTCTGACAAGATTCAGTTTGTTAATCTGAGAAATCTTTCTCAAACTAGCATGACCTAATCTCCTGTGCCAGACCCACTGCTCTTCAGAAACAGACATAAGACAAGTCACCTTCTGACTCATAAGATCTTGCAGATCTGTCTTATAAATGTTGTTCTTCCTCTTGCCTGTAAATAGGATTGAGCCATCCTTCTGATTTACAGCCTTGCAAGACTCTTGATTAAAGATTATATCATAACCATTGTCACTTAATTGACTGATAGATAAGAGGTTATGAGTTAATCCTTCTACAAGAAGTACATTAGAAATGGAAGGAGAGTTACCAGACTTTATAGTTCCAGAGCCAATTATCTTGCCCTTCTGATCTCCTCCAAACTTGACTTCTCCTCCAGACTTAAGCACCAGGTCTTGGAACATAGACCTTCTTCCTGTCATGTGTCGCGAGCATCCAGAGTCCAGGTACCATGACATGTTGTGCTTTGTCCTTCTTGCAGCCAAGGATATCTGCAATAGGAATAATCTTATCCTTAGGTACCCACATCTTCTTTGGGTCCTTTCTTGTTAGATTTTCTCAAGTTCTGATTGAACTTGGGTTTAACATTATAAGCAATAGGAGGAACAGCATGATAATTTTTAATGTGAGTTTCATGATATTTCCTAGGTTGTGTCACATGCTTCTTGGTGTGTGTTATGTGAAAACTTTGTGCATGTGAAGTGTGCCTAATATCATGAGAGTGGCCATACTTGAACTGATCATACAATGGCTTGTATGTGATTTTCATTTCATCAACAGGTTCAAGTTTGTATGGGGTTTCACCCTCATAACCAATGCCAACTCTTTTGTTTCCAGACACAGCATATATCATAGAAGCTAGCTGACTTCTGCCAATACTTCTAGATAAGAACTTCCTGAAACTTAAATCATATTCTTTCAGAATATGGTTTAGACTAGGAGTGGATTTTTCTGAATCAGAAGGAGATCCAACGTTATTGGATAATTTTAAAAGTTTTTCTTTTAATTCAGAATTCTCCAACTCAAGCTTCTTTGTTTCAAATTCAAATTGCTTTTTCAGCTTTTTGTATTTGAGACTAATCTGAGACTTGAGTTCCAGAAGTTCAGTTAGACCGGAAACTAACTCATCTCTAGTAAGTTCAGAAAATACCTCTTCAGAATCTGATTCTGATGTAGATTCTGATCCGTCATCTTCTGTCGCCATCAGCGCACAGTTGGCCTGCTCATCTTCTGAATCATCTTCTGACTCATCCCAGGTTGCCATAAGACCTTTCTTCTTATGAAACTTTTTCTTGGGACTTTCCTTCTGAAGATTTGGACATTCATTCTTGTAGTGTCCAGGCTCATTGCATTCATAGCACATGACCTTCTTCTTGTCAAATTTTCTTTCATCAGAAGATTCTCCACGTTCAAATTTCCTTGAACTTCTGAAGCCTCTGAACTTCCTTTGCTTGGTCTTCCAGAGTTGATTTAGCCTTCTGGAAATCATGGACAGTTCATCTTCTTCTTCAGATTCTGATTCTTCAGGATCTTCTTCTTTGGCCTGAAAAGCGTTAGTGCATTTCTTGATATTTGATTTTAATGCAATAGACTTACCTTTCTTTTGAGGCTCATTTGCGTCCAGCTCAATCTCATGACTTCTCAAGGCACTGATAAGCTCTTCCAGAGAAACTTCATTCAGATTCTTCGCGATCTTGAATGCAGTCACCATCGGACCCCATCTTCTGGGTAAGCTTCTGATGATCTTCTTTACGTGATCAGCCTTGGTGTATCCCTTGTCAAGAACTCTCAATCCAGCAGTAAGAGTTTGAAATCTTGAAAACATCTTTTCAATGTCTTCATCATCCTCCATCTTGAAGGCTTCATACTTCTGGATTAAGGCTAGAGCTTTAGTCTCCTTGACTTGAGCATTTCCTTCATGAGTCATTTTCAAGGACTCATATATGTCATAGGCCGTTTCCCTGTTAGATATCTTCTCATACTCAGCATGAGAGATAGCATTCAGCAAAACAGTTCTGCATTTATGATGATTCCTGAAAAGCTTCTTTTGATCATCATTCATTTCTTGCCTTGACAGCTTTTCGCCACTGGCATTTACTGGATGTTTGTAACCATCCATCAGAAGATCCCATAGATCACCATCTAGACCCAGAAAGTAACTTTCCAGTTTATCTTTCCAGTATTCAAAGTTTTCACCATCAAATACCGGCGGTCTAGTATAACCATTGTTACCGTTGTATTGCTCAGCAGAGCCAGATGTAGATGTAGGTGTAGGTGTAGACTTTTCACTTTCATCAACCATCTTTTAAATGAAGCGTTTTTCTCTTCCTGAATCTTTTCTAAACACGGTTAAGTGCTTGCACCTTAGAACCGGCGCTCTGATGCCAATTGAAGGATAGAAAAACACTTAGAAAGGGGGGGATTGAATAAGTGTAACTTTAAATCTTGGACGATAAAAATAAATTGCACAATTATTTTTATCCTGGTTCGCTGTTAACGAAGCTACTCCAGTCCACCCCCGCAGAGATGATTTACCTCAACTGAGGATTTAATCCACTAATCGCACGGATTACAATGGTTTTCCACTTAGTCCGCAACTAAGTCTTCCAGAGTCTTCTGATCACACACTGATCACTCCAGGAACAACTGCTTAGATACCCTCTAAGACTTTTCTAGAGTCTACTGATCAACACGATCACTCTAGGCTTAGTTCACTCCTAAGACTTCCTCTAGAGTATTCTGATCAACCTGATCACTCTAGTTACAAACTGCTCAGCCAACTGCTAAGACTTCCTAGAGTATACTGATCACACGATCACTCTAGTTCCTTACAACTTAATGTAATCTATTCAAGAGTTTACAAATGCTTCTTAAAAGCGATAATCACAACTGTGATATTTCTCTTAACGTTTAAGCTTAATCTCACTAAAATATTACAACAGCAATGTAGTGAGGTTTGATGAAGATGAAGATTCTGAGTTTAGATTTGAACAGCGTTTCAGCAAGTTTGATATAAGTTGTTTTGGTGCAGAATCGTTAACCTTGCTTCTCATCAGAACTTCATATTTATAGGCGTTGAGAAGATGACCGTTGAATGCATTTAATGCTTTGCGTGTTCCGTACAGCATCGCATTTAATGTTATACGCTTTTGTCAACTACCTCGAGCCTTGTTCACGCTGTGTCTACTGACGTAGCCTTTAGTAGCTTTTAACGTTCCTTTTGTCAGTCAGCGTAGTCTGCCACCTGTACTTCCTTCTGATCTGATGTTTGTGAATACGACGTTTGAATATCATCAGAGTCAAACAGCTTGGTGCATAGCATCTTCTGATCTTCTGATCTTGAAGTGCTTCTGAGCGTGATACCATCTTCTGATCTTCAGTGCTTCTGATCTCATGTTCTTCTGATGCTTCCATAGACCCATGTTCTGATTCTGCTTCGACCATCTTCTGATGTCTTGCCAGACCATGTTCTGATGTTGCATGCTGAACCATTTGAGACACAACTTCTGAGCGCTGAATTATGCGTACTCTTTATATATTTCCTGAAAGGGAAATTGCATTGGATTAGAGTACCATATTATCTTAAGCAAAATTCATATTATTGTTATCATCAAAACTAAGATAATTGATAAGAACAAATCTTATTCTAACAGATACGTCTATACTATCCAATCACAATTTCGTCTACTATCAACAAGAGATTAAGGGTGATAAGGTCCTCAATTTTTCAATAGATAGCCGACAACCATAATAGAGTATAAACCATCATTACCAACATTAATAATATTCTTTTCTAACTTGTACTAATATCACCAGAAGCACTATAGTTCCATAATTCACTGATCTTCCAAAATCATCCGAAAAAGCTAACACCGACGTTTTGCAACTACCTACTAAAACACCTCTGACGATACAACAAAACAATATTCCTCTACGCCATTAACAACACTTCTTATTATTGAAATCATACTCCTCTCTTCGCATTTCCAATTCTTACTCACGCTCCAGAACGTTTCAACAACTTCAACAAGTTCTACTACTGCCTCAATCACTTACCAATAATCCTACAGCCAGGCCTACAACAATACTTTACTTAATTACTGATCCAACATCGACAATCTTACACAAGGCTTCTCAAACAATAACTTCACCGTCCATTAGTAGCGCGGGAACATCACACCTTCTAAATTCCATCTTCTAGGGTTTATTCTTTTTACTTAACAGTTACCTTCAGAGACATCCGTAACTTGAACCATACTTGAATATCACCAATCGCTACATTTCTCCTCATCCTTCGAGTAGTAAACATCAATAATTCCTGCCCACCCTCTTCCTCAAGAGATTCCAACTTAACTAGCAACCAAAATCTTAAATCCAATTCACCTTCGATTCGGGAAACAACAAACTCCCTCGACACTTGCACTGTCGCTAGCAGCAATATACTAACACCTTACAACTGAACATATCCGAGAAGCATAGCTTCTCAACCACTTAGCTTCAAACCAACTCTTGCAGACAAACGATCAGAAGAACAACAAGTACCGACAGTGTTTCACACACTTGTCGCGTACACGGGAATAAACAACATTAGACAACATTGGCTGGACAGACCGACCTGCTCTGATACCACAAATGTAACACCCCAATTCTACCCAGCAAGTATAAGTGAAAAATCAGAGTGAATTCAAAAATATTCATCAAAAGATGGGATGTCACATCTCGACTTAACCAAATAAAAATACTTATAATGCATTTAACAAAGATACATAGCATTCGGAAACAAAACTTTATCCAACAACTTCCAATTTCAACTTATAAACATCCTTCAATTCAACTTAAACAAATATCATCATGGAATACAACAATTAAATAATAACGACTAATCCCCCCGAGTGCTACGTATCAGAGCAATAGACACCAACTCGACTTGCCATAAAGCAACATAAAGACTACATGAAGTCACTTTGAACATCCACAACTAATCTCGAGTACCTTCCCATTTCCCATGGTAGGAGAAATATCAGCAAAGGGGTGAGATATCTTACAATATAAAGGAATGCATGGTAAATAATATAGCAGATATAGATCATACATAATTTCACCACTTCGCATCACATAACATCTTACAACAATTTTCATCGCAAAACAACTTATCAATATAATACAACTTTCAAAACTGCAACAATGTCATTAATCAATTAAGACCACATATTCAAATTCACAATTATAATATGATCATGTCACAACAAACATCTCATCATCTCAACAATCCAAACACAATTCAAATGCAATTCAAATGCGACTCGAATGTGACTCAAACTTATGCACATGCATGTGGTACCATTGGAGTAAACTCTCATCTCAAACAGTTTGCCATTGGGCCGTCTCAAACATTTGCCACAAGGGTCGTCTCAAACATTTGCCACATGGGCCGTCTCAAACATTTGCCACAAGGGCCGTCTCAAACAATACAATGGATGTGAATTAATGATGCACATCCACAAACACAGCTTAAACCACTTAATCAACTTAAACGACATAATCAACTTGAATGACATAATCAACTTAAACAACATAAGCAACACAAACAACTTAATCAACACATCATGCATTGTCTCAAACAAACCAACTCAATGCCAAGGTTCTATGGCAATAACCTTATCATTACTATCATAGTAATTCATCACGTCTCAATCACGTCTTTAAGTCATATCATCATACAACAATTATTCGATTCACAACACATCACAATACAACTAATCTACATTGACCATAAGGTTTACGACAACAACAACAATTTCCACATACTAGCAACAACGACAACAAATTCATCATATTAACAACAACAACAAATTCATCATGTTAACGACAACAGCAACAACAACAAATTCATCATGTTAACGAAAACAACAACAATTCATCATGTTAACAACAAACATCAACAAATTAACAACAAACATCACATTACACAATTCAAGTAATGACATAACATGATTAGTTCAACTTCTTAATTAAAAGCACATTGATTTATTATTTCATCACAATACATCATTATCTCATCATACGGAAAGTGCATATCATCATCTCAATAGCATTGTATCGTCATAAGAAAATTATACATTAAGTTATACCAAAACATGGTTATGTCAATTCATCGCAAAGAGCATACTTCATATGTTAACACAACATAGTTCATCACTTAATCCTAATAAACATAATAGGAGATTATATCCTATGAATCATTTTATTGCATCATGGTATAGTTCATTGCGTTAGATTTCCAACGCTTCGATGGCGCATAAAATGGAGTTACGGATCAAAAGTTATGGTCTTTACAACATCAGTAAAAAAATTGGATGCTGCCTGCGGGTTTGCTCAGGTAGACCCTGGCTTCTGTATAGGTCGACCTATACTGCGTAAAAACCCAAAAATCACCATTTTCCTTTCCCATTCACCTCATACAACAATCACTAATCCTCATACAATTTATACATCAATTGGCAACAAATTAGCACACATATAAGGTTTCTAAACATGTTTCTAACCATGGGTTCACATACAAACATCATCCAACATACTTAGAATCACAATTGCATAGAAATCTAGTATGAAACCTAACAACTTCAAATTCAATTTTCACACAATAATGGAGAACAACATACAATTAAAATCCCATCATATAAATCTCTATCAATTCCACCAAATGCTCCACAAATCATTTATCAACAACATCAAGATTGCAATTCTCACATAAACATAGATATTCAATCATGAAGTCTAATCTTTATTGTATCCATCATCATGCCAACCCTTAGAGAATAAGAACCCCACCCTTACCTTAGCAAAAGTTTCACCTTCTTCAATGGAATCCTTCCTCTTTATGCCATAACTTTCCTCTTTCTTCCCTTCTTTGTCTTCTTTCTCTTTTTTCTTTTACTTCTCCAAATGGGTTATGAGACTAAATCTCGAAAACCTTAACCTTTACTATCTCACTAATGGGCTTAACCCATAACCCATCCATTGTGTTATATTTTTTTCACTTATGCCCAATTCATAACATTCCTCTAATTACTCAATTAAGCTAAATAACACACATAATTGAATAATCACATAACATAACGAATATTATTCTCAATAATATTCCACAAATATAATTTCTCCTTAACTTAATTAATACCAACTCGCGATTGTATTTCTCCGACTAATCTGACTAATTAATCCGACCATAAACTTAACTGCTCAAATAAACATATTAATCCAATTACGCCTTTAGAATAATACCGAGAAATCCCGACTTCGACTAATTCCATCGAATAAATCCTTGATTTAATTTAATTAACTAATTAATTAAATTCAGAACGTTACATATGTTGTTTCTAGGTTGATTTGGCCCCGGAATCATCATTGAAAACAACATATATTTGTGCGTCATGCACAACCAAGGAGATAGGTTGTAAATCTTGAGAAGAATAAGCCATGAAGTATGGTTAGTACTCAGGTTACCAACAAGGATCATTCCATCAGTGCCTAGGCTAAGCCTAAGGTTTTTTGGCTCATGGACAAAATTTCTAAACAACAAATCAACTTTCTTGCATTACAACGAATCATCTACATGGAGAATTTTTCCATCACATTTTCTTTCATTTGCATGCCATCTAATATTAATTGCGTCATTTGCATTAGCAAATAGTCTCTTGAACCTTGAAATTATTGGCAGGTACCTTAAAACTTTGGCAGGAGAGGATGCTTCTTGCTAACATCGTCATCACCACTGTTGTCCTTCACCTTGTTGTGCGACTCACCATATTTTAGATATTAATTCAATTTTTCATACTCTTTTCTGTATAATATGCAGTCATTACGTCATGCATGTATTTTGATATACTCGAAACTCAATGGACACATTATCTTCTTGGCCTTATAACTACGGTTCATCAAATTGTTATCTTCTAATAACATTTGTTTTAGAAACTCAAGCAATTAAGTGAATCTTTTATCCGTTCATCCACTTTTTGCCTTCAAATTAAACAATTTCAACGCCGTAGGCAATCATGTAAAACTTATGCAGCTTTATATAACGACACATCCTTGTCACTACATAAAGTATTAATACAAGCTTTCTCAAAAGAAGGTTCTCCAATATCAAGGATTATATCTTCCACTCGATCATCCATATCTACATCAACTTCATGTTACACCAAGCCGCGTCATTATTCTATAATTTTATTCCATCACAACATAGGAGATGAAATATTTCTTTCTTTGAATTTTTTTAATATTCCCGCATATAACAAAAGGCCAATAAAAAAGTCCATTATTGTCAGAAAGATTTAAATTTGCGTATTCAAAGAATTCAAGAAATCCTTTCTCATACACCGAGCCTAATCTATCATCATTCATTCAACTACAATCCATAAGACATTATAAAATTAATATAAAAAACTTCAAAAATCATTTAACAATACAACAATTACAACAACACAACAACACAACAACACTCTCAATACAACAACTTATTTAATCACTTTTCAACAAAATGGAAAAATAATATATACCATAATACAACAATACAATAATACAACAATACAATAACAACAACATTGTTAACAACACGTTAACAATCTCAATACAACAACCCAATAAAAATGAAAAACTACAAAAATAATATATAACATTCTCATTATAAGACAAAAACAATCTCAATCTCACTCAATCATAACAACATATACCATTAAAGAACAACAAAAACCTATAACTATACCAACAAATAGCAAAAACCTAAAACTCGACATGAATGGTGATAAAATAGGAAGAGGTCAACAAATAATTTTCGTGTACGCTTCTTGAAGTTTCGTATTTTCCCTCCTTGAATCGAACCTGAAATGATGGAGTTTGCTTGGTGTCTTTATGGAGATTTATCTCTGCTATCGTCTTCTTCTGTTATTTTGCTAAGGCACTTCTGTTATGAATGAAATTAACTAAAACATGTTACGTTTTAATTAGCTAGTAGGGTGGAGATTTCCCCCACTTATAAAGACATGTTCGGTCTATATTGTCTGATATCGGACTCTTAACACATATTATCACAATTATTCTTCACAACCGTAGTGAAATCATTTAGGAATATGTCTATAAAACTGAACATGCGCCTCATTCGTCTTTTTAATAAATCTAACTAATTCCGCCTTCAACCTTCATATTTCATTTTTCAAAAGTTTATACACTATGTTGAAAAACTTAGTTTAAAAATTATTGTTAAGATTCACTTTATCAAGTAAATGATATATGCTTGAACTTTAATATTGATTATTAATACTAAAATTTTTAAGGCATAGTAAATAAGAATGAAGATATTGCACACAAAATACCTATTTGAGATTGTAAAAACCGGAACTATTAGTAAAAACTAAACTCTGTGTGAAATGAAAAATAAACTATGAGATTTTAAACAACGAAAGTGGCTACGGATACAACTGTTTAAAACCAACTACGACTACAGCTAGACATAATAGAGTGTGAATGGAGCAGCGACTTGGGTAAAGTTGTGTGAATGATCATGTAAAGGATTGATTAAGCGAACCAAAATTAAAAATCACAAATCCTTCCTTTAAATTTATTTAAAATTTTAATTTTTATAAAAGGCGTTCTTCTTTTTTCTCCATTTTTTTTAACCGAAAGTTTTTCACAAAGAGAGTTTTAAAAGACGTTTATAATACGTAAATTTCAGGTAGTAAAAATATAAAATGTCAAATATTTATCTTTATTTGGCCATTAAAATATCATCTAATTAAGTTCTAGAAAGTAAATCCACCTTCTCATTATAAGTCCTTATTTCAATTGCCGTGTAGTTCCATCCATCATCCAAATAATTCAGAAAGATAATATATAATAAACTATATGATTGATAATTAATTCATTCATGGCTGCGGGAAATAATATATAATAAGCTATATGATTCATAATCATTCTAACGTGTCTGCGGCAATTAATATTCCATTTGAAAGTATTAGTATACCCTCGTAAAAGCGTTGACCAGCAACATTTGATCTGTCTATATATAATATATATCCATATGCACAATACCATCAACATTCATACAGAACTAACAAAAACATTCATAAAGAACTAACAAAAGTGTGATAATGGCAGAAGGAAAAGGAAGAGTTTGTGTAACAGGAGGTACAGGTTTTGTTGGTTCATGGATTATCAAGAAACTCCTTGAAGATGGTTACAGCGTTAATACAACTGTTAGAGCTGATCCAGGTAAAATATTAATTTGTACTATGTTTTTAATATTAATTTTCATTAAAAAAGTAGATATGTAACTAAGATTATGTTATAAATTGCAGAGAAAAAGAGAGATCTTAGCTTTCTCACAGATCTTCCAGGAGCATCTGAAAAACTAAAATTTTTCAATGCTGATCTTGACGATCCAGAAAGTTTCAATGAAGCAATTGAAGGGTGTGTTGGAATATTCCACACAGCTGCTTCGGTTGATTTTGAAGAGAAAGAACCAGAAGAAGTAGTGACAAAAAGAAGCATTGCTGGAGCTTTAGGAATTCTAAAAGCATGCAAGAACTCCAAGACAGTGAAGAGAGTTGTTTACACTTCAAGTGCTTCTGCTGTTTATTGTCAAGACAAAGAAAAAGAAAAAGATGTAATGGACGAAAGTTATTGGAGTGATATAGACATTCTTAGAAATTATAAACCATTTGGTTGGGCTTATTCAGTTTCTAAGACACAAGCGGAGAAAGCTGTTCTTGAATATGGAGAACAAAATGGGTTGGATATTGTGACTATAATACCAACTATTGTTGTTGGACCCTTCATTTGTCCTAAGCTTCCTAGCTCTGTTTATGGTGTACTACCTTACTTATTCGGTAATACTGACAACAGTCCAATATCTCGTTTTCATATCGTGCATGTTGATGATGTTGCAAGAGCACATATATTCTTACTTGAACATCCTAATCCAAAAGGGAGATACAATTGTTCACCATTCCTTGCAACTGTTGAGGAAGTAGTTGACATCGTTTCTTCAAAGCATCCTGAATTTGAAATTCCAAAGTCCAAGTGAGTTTTTTTTTTTTTCTATATCCTAAATTAATGTGATCTTTCTTTAATTGTTACTAATATTATTATTCTATTTATTTTCATTTTCTATAGATTGCTCGAGGGACCTAAAGGTTTGGAGCTTCCACATTTAACATCAAAGAAACTCACAGATGCTGGATTTGAGTTCAAGCATACTATTGAGGAAACATTTGAGGATGCGATTCAAAGTTGCAAGCAAAAGGGGTTTTTTTGAACCATCGTATTAACAATGCGTTTGATCATAATTAATAAATAATGTCACTAGACATGGCTTCTTAATATTTGAGTTGTTTAGTATTTGAACACATATGTTTGTAAATTTATCATTCAAAAAAGTGATAAATTGATTTGGAGTGAGTTGATTATGTAAAATTGATTTTGAATAAAAGCGAGTTGAAGAGAAAGTGATTTATGTTTGGATAAATTTATACAAAAGTAATTTTAATAATAAATTTCAAAATAAAAAAATTATGTTTAAACTCAAACGTTAAAAAATACAAGTATCAATTCTAGAAAACATAATCAATTATATTAGAGAGAAATCAATCTTATCAAAATTAATCCTACTGATTAGGGCTGTTAAAAAAAATCAAGAACTGAACCGAACCGTCGCACCGAACCAAACTGAAGTTAAAATAACCGAACCATTATGTTTGATTAGTGAACTGAACCATTATGCACAAATAATTCTAGAACCGAACTGTAAATAAAACCGAACTGAACTGAAATTGAACCCGAACCAAACCAAAATTGAAAATGAAAAATGTTTAAAACAAGTTAAATGTTTTTTTTAAAAAAATAGCTCAATGGTTCGGTTCTTTGATAAATAGTTCGGTTTTGGAAAATTTGTCTTCTAACGGTTTGGTACTGATCGAGAATCTACTTTGGATCTAAAAATTTGAAATTAAACCTATCAATGAGCAATGATTTGGCTTAAAATGTCTACAATCTTCCATTAATATACAACAATTCACTTTTGATTTTATGTCTGAAAGTCAAAATATTACATAGTAATATCGAGGTGGTGACTTTTTATTCACATTAAGTAGAAATGAGATTTTTTAAATTTATGAATTATGGATTTTTTTTTACGCAAAATAGGTATATGATGTATGAAAAAGACACAAAAGGCACTGCTACAAAAAGCATATTTCGTAATAATTTCTTACCATAACCACATAACCAAGCGAAGTAATATATTTTCACTAGGCATCTTCCATATTTTTTTAAATCAGATATAACCACGGTTCAATGTACCAACGGTTGTTATATGTGAAAAATGACATGCTTCGAATACTAAGACCAACAATTTTATGTTTTTTTTGTTAGAAAAAATGTGTATTCCCTAAAATTCTATTTTGAAATAAAAATTAAACTTTTTTTTCACCAAAGTACAGATTAACAACCATGGTGAAATATGCTACCTATAAAAGATAACATATATCATTTCAAACTAAGTGCGCTTAAAGGAAACTCTAACTTCTCGCGCTTTAATTCTATCTCTCAAAACTCAAACATAACTTATCCAACTAGTATGAATCAAGGGAAGGTGTCACGAATCATTGCCAAACGAAACATGTACCTCATTTCTTTGTCTTTATTTTCCACGAATCTTTTCAATGATCACTACAACATTTATTGCTTTTGGCAACACTTTTTTATGCAACATGTGTAAATTGTCGCCTAAAATAAGATGTGGCAACAATTTTTGTCTGTTGCCAAGATATTTCTCTCAATATCTTACAAATGTTCCCTAAAATACTTATGGGAATAATTTTCAAGCGTTCATATAATTTCTCTTCTGCAATAACTGATAAATGTCTCCTTAAATATTTGTGGGAACAATTTTAAATTGTTGCAGTATTTGCTAACAAAATGCTATATTTTTCAAATGTTGCATACAAATTTCAATAAAAGAATTAGACAACAATTTTCCTTCAAACATCATAACATTTTTTCAAATAATAAGTTTATTTAATTTAATTTAAATAAAATATTATAAGATTAAGATGATAAGTTTTTTTTCTTCCGATCAAACAACATTTTATTTGCTATTTTTCAGTTTTTTAATAAAAAATAGTTTATTTAGTTAATACTATAATAATTACATAAATAATACATTAATTAGTATATTAGTTCTATTTAAGAATTTTTTCTTCTTCTTACTGTCTTGGTTCTTATTTGTATAGAAATTAACTTTTGAGAATTTCCTAATTGTCACTTGAACCAACACTATTTATGACTTGTGTATTTTGTTTTTATATTTTTATGTAGAAAATTATCACTGAAGAAGATGAAAATGATGTAGAGGATTCATTATTTTTAGAGGAAAACATAAGTGAAGGATTTCAAGAGGACAATATTGCTGACAGATTCTAAGAGGACGGGCTTGATGATGATGAATTCCAAGACAAACATGAATGAATTCATCTTTGTTAACACGATTTTTGTGATATATTTTATGTTTAATTATATTTATAAAATCAATAGTTATAGTGTATATTTTATACAGATATTGGAAAAAAAAAGTCTTCTATATAGAACCTCCTTAATTTTTAATTTCGTTATTGTAATATATTTACAAATAAAAAGTCATAGTGTATATAGATATTGTAAAAAAAAATTCTTCTATATAGCACCTTTAATAAAGCATTGTCTTTAATTTTTAAGTTAGTTATTGAAATATATTTACAAAATGAAAAATAGCACCAAAAAAAAATCTCTATAGCAACATTTACAAAGCTGTTGCCTTAAATGTTTAATAATTATAAGGAATGATTTGTGATTGTCCCTACATATTGCAACACTTATAACGCATTGCCTTAGATACTACACAAAAACGTCCCCTTTACCTTATAGTTTAAGCGACGCTTGTTAGTAGTGTGCTCAAAGAGGGAAAAGAGCGTAGCCTTAGACAATAGGCAACGGTCGTATAAGAGACACTTAAAAAATGTCCCCTACTCTTTTAGGCAACGCTTTTGATATTTTTGGCAACAATTTTTAAGTGTTCCAAGAGGCTATAAATGTTGTATGAAAAGTATCTTCGTGAAACATTTTATGAGTTATGATGTTGTTGTTCTTCATAATATTTGTCTTGTTTTTGATGTTTTTCATGTTCAAAATATACGTAAAACATTTGTCTTTCTTCATCATAGGATTTATTGTTTTCTTGTTGTCAAGATGAGATGATAGTTTTTATAATGTTTTTTTTCGTTGAGATAACTAAATTGTTTAAATTATTTTTTATAAATATTGTTGTTTGTGTTATTGTAGATGTTTTTTATCAGGTATGTTGATGTTTTGGTTGAGGCGTAATCTTGTTTTGTTAAGGTAAGTTGCTGTATATGTTAATGTAAGTTATCGTTTTGTTGATAAATGTTGTTATTTGTGTTGAAGTATGTTGATAAATAATGAAGTAAGTTAAACCATAATCTATCATATTTTGTTATTGTTTGTTGTTTGATAAATACAACTTTTCACCTAACGATGAAATATTTAAGATCAAGATTGTTGGGCAAACGTTCGTGCGAGAGTAGTATGAAAAGTTCTTTTTTCAGTCTTCCAAGTCTTTTTTATATAGGCATAGAAAGATCCGTTGAAAGGTGGAGATGGAATTCCATATTTCTTAGTTGTATTCTTGCATAATGGTCAGTGAGACTGGTGGACAAAATGGTACAATACTATTGTCCTTGCGCCACAAAATCAGTATAGTGGAATGAATATTTGATCTTGTACTATGTAATATTTTCTCACGTAAACCCTTTTTGATCTTATCTTTTAATCTTCAGAGGATTCAGAATGAATGTTATGTAGCATGTTTAGAAGGATCAAAAGCAAAGGAGAGTCTTCAGAACCTTGTCTTCAGAATCTTCAGAACTTGTTCTCCAGAACCTTGTCTGTAGAGTCTTCATAACTTGGTTTTTAGAACTTGTGCCAAATGTTAGAGCTTGAAAAATATTCAGAATCTCCTTTATCAGAGTCAGAGTTAGAATCCATTTGATGAGCATTCTATAAGAATCATTGTCAAAGATTATTCCAGAACTTGACTTTTATTTGTAAAGTGCACTTTGTTGTCTCTTCAAAGTCGGAGTGTGTTGATTCCAAAAACTGATGATGTTACAACTATTCTATCAGAGTCAGAACCTGTTAGAAAAAACTACACATTAGACAAAAACCATTAGGGTACAAAATTGTTCTCTAAGAAACATTGTATTGTTATCATAAAAACTTAAGGCCAGATGCAGAACCAAATCTTGTTCATATAATCTCCCCTTTTTTTATGATGACAAAACCATGTATTTTGATGAACAATTTTTAATTGATTTAAGCACATAAAACATATCAGGGTGAACTAGAAAACATCCCCTGAGTTTTATTCTATAAAAAATTATCTCATCTTTTTCAGAGGATCCCCCAAAGTTCAAGACTTATAAAAAAATTTCGATACAAAATATTTTAATCAGCATGAAAGGAATACTTCCTTGATTAAGATACTTATCAACTTCTCAGAGTATGATAGGAATTCCCTGGTTTTTAATCTTAGAGCCTGACTATATTATCTTAGAGCCTGATTGGACATGTCTGGTTCTATATCTCATTCTATCTCATAGCCTGGCTTCCTATCAGAGCAAATGAGGTATTAGAGTCGGTTGATATCAGAGTTTAGTTGGATTTCCTTTTATCAAATTTTTGGTTAATGACTCGTGACCTTAAATACTATATAGAATTAACTAGTTATAAATATAACTCAGAGCACGATATATCTTCAGAAATTCCTGGCTAGAAAATTTCAGTGACCTTTATCAGAGTTCCTAACCAATCAAACATTTTTAGATCAAAGGCAAAAATATCAGGACATATGTATGGGATAAGCAACTGGAACATAGATATATTAAAATCATCTATACTTCTCCTCTTTTTCATCAATAAAAGAATCTCTTAAAGAAAAGAATGAAACAAAACGAAATTTCATTGATGAATAAGATAAAGGTACATAAATGACGAAGACAAAATTCATAAACTAAAAAGGTAAAAAAGATTAGGTTGGGGGTGGAAATCTTGAAATAAACAGTTTTAGAATTCAAGTGATCTTTGACTTGGTTTCAGCTTGTTCCTTAAACATCTTATCCTATTTATCCAGGCGTGTTTTGACAATAGCGTTCTCTTGCTTGATCTCATCCAGAGTCTTGATGAGAGCTTGAGGTAGAGCAGCATGATCAAAAATAATAGGCTTCTTAGTTCTAGAAGAAACTACTATCTCAGAGGCTGGCGCAGAAGCAGATTCATCAAGAGGAGGCTTTTGAGCAACATGACTAGAAAAAGAAGTTAAGCATATTGTTCAGGTTCAAGAGCAGGGAGAAACTTTAGATTGATCAACTCTAAAATTGGTTCCATGGCACCAGATAGTTTCAAATGGAATAACTTCTAAGCACAATCATGACAAATTTCTTTTAGCTGCCTTGACCTAGAATTCATCCAATTCCTAAAGTTACTTTAAACTACATCACTCTCGGCAGGATTTACACATTTTGTGCAAATTCTCTTCATAGAGCGCAGACGAGCCTTTGCTTTAGATTCAAATTTCAATAATAATTCATCCAAGGTTGGTTTGGTTGGAATGATATTGGTTTTATAGAAGGTTGGGTCAGAAATAATGATTTGGATATTACAGGAATTTATCATAGTTGCATCGTCAGCCATACTCATGATAAAATCAGGTTGGGTGATGTCAGCATCTGCCATAATTTCATCTTCAGAATCAGATGAAATAGGAAAAGAGGAGATGGTCTTAGAAAAAGTGTCACAATCGGGGGTGATGATATAGTTTGGTTCAATGATTTGATTTGTTGGTGGAATGGGTTCATGTAGAGTTGTCAAAATGGGCTAGCCCATATGGGCCGGCCTGCCAGGCCCGAAAAATCGTAGGGCTTTGGCCTTAAAATTAGAGCCCATATTTTTCAAGGCCTTTTTAGTCCAGCCCTAAAAAGCCCGCTACCCATTAGGGCTAGCCCATATGGACCATGGGTAGCCCATTAGGCCCGCATAATTATAAATTTTTAAAAAAATATATATTATTTATATTATCTTACTCCAAAATAGCATATTGATTTTTCTCACTTCACTAAATTTTATCCCTATTCTATTCAATCTTTCACTTTTAAATATTATACATTAATATAATCAACATTTTTTCATCTTATTATATTATTTTTCTCTTATAATAAATATTCAAGTATTATTTTATACAATTTAGAGATATATTGTATTTAGAAACACATTATAGTATTTATAAGAGATAATATAGTACTTAAAAATGTATTATGTTTAAAATAACATAATTTTTAATTTTATTTATAATAAATATTATGGACCTTTTATTTTAATTTTTTGAATAAAAAAACTCATTTAGGGCCGGGTAGCCCGAAGCCCATCTAGGGTCGGGCTTGGGTAGTAAATCTCGAGCCCATATTACACAGGGCCTTTTTGGCCCAATGCTAAAAAGCCCAGGGTCCACCAGGGCCGGCCCGTTTAGGGCCAGGTAGCCCATTTTGACAGCTCTAGGTTCATGTGGCTGTTATTCTTGAGTTGGAATATCTTCTAGCAGGATTTGGGCTAACACAATTTGAGGTATTATTTTGGAGTTTGTTCTAGAACGGTTGTTGTTGAAGGTCAGGGAGTTGGTGGTAGAGTTACTGATGGTTAAAATTAAGAATCAGAGAGAGATGTTTGGACAATGGTGGGATGAATATTGGTCATAAAACCAAAAGTGCTGTGATGAGGTGGTTGGATGAAAAGGAAGTTTAAGGTGGTGTTGATGAACTATTATTAAGATTTTTATCAGAAAACAAAGATGTCTCTGCAGAAGAAGACTTACCAAAAGATTGATTTGAGGCAGCTTGAATCTGAGCAGGAGATGCTTCAGCTTTCTCAGTGCCCTCATAAACTTCAATCACAACTTCCGGAATTACTTCTAGAGGCCTTCTAGGAGACGCACGCGTCTTAGCCTTCTTGGCTAACGCCTTTAACCGATTCAGAGATTCACAAGCTTGTTCCCCATAAGAATATTAGAAACGAGTCTTCCCATGGGAATCCACTTTCTGTGTTTGGAACCAATATCTCAGGTGTCTTTAATAATGTCTCCTAAATACTTGAATAAAATTGCTGGCAGATTCAGCTTGATTCTAGAAGCTATGAAGAACAACATGTATATCTGACTAGTATTGACATAATCATAAGAACTGGTGGAAGGACGATGATGAATGCAACCCAGAATAATTCTAAACCAAATCCTAAAATTTTTGTGAATATTCTTAGCATGTCTTCAATATTTACCATCTTGAAGTATTGCAACAGCCATTTCATCCAAATTTTCCATAATGAGGGGCATCTCGTAGCACCTCTTTCCAGACCCATCACGATTAATAAGCTTTGCAACTATTTCTTTAGTAATGCACATCTTTTTTCCCATAATGCTCGAGTATATTTGGTTGCTTGGTGATCTAAAAATCCTTAACCAGTTCAGGGTAAACTGGCCCTTTAAGACAATTGTAATATACTTCCCAACTTTGAATTATTAGTTTAGCAGAAAAATAAAAAATGCTTGCCTTCAAGTTTTCAAAATCTACGATCAATTCACTAAGACCTTCCAATTCAGTGATCGGAGTAAATAAACGCAGTTCAGGACATCCATCTTTCACTTGTTCTTAATGTTGTTAGTGTTGGTGTTGATGAGAATATGAAGATTTTTGTTGTTTATCAGCCATGGTGAAGATGAATCAGGGTTTGGTTATAGTGAAACTTAGGGTTTGAGAAAATGAAAGTGTAGGATAAAGGGCGAAGTGTGTGAATGGTGAGTGAAGTAGGTTTAGGTGAACAATTATAATATAACGATGAAAGAAAATCTTGAACAGTATAAAATGTTTTTGACAATGAAGAGGCGTGAGAAATTTTAACCTAACCTCGATAAAATTGCTTTACTCAATGTGTCACTCAAGCATTTTGGCGTGTTCCAATAAAAGACATATGTCTTGTTTTCAAACACAAACCTTTCACTCTCCTAAATGCAATTAATGTAGTAAAATTTTCTAATACAAGATCCCTTCATACTCAGAAGTCTTAAAGTTCAAAAACGCACACTCTTAGAGTCTCACTTTAAGATTTTGAGAAATAACCATTATGAGATTTTCATATTTTTCATTCTGGACATAACTTCATCTTTAAATGTTTCATAACAAACACAAGTCCATCGACATCAAGGGGTTTGTAAAGATACCATCCTATTCATAATCTGTATCAATACATTTTAAATTTAAAACTCACTTTTGAACATGGTCTCGTATGAAATGATGCTTAATCTCAATTTACTTAGCTCTTGAATGTAAAATGGGATTCTTATATAAACATATAGCAGAAATATCATCATAGAGGATAGGAATGTTACTCTCATATATCTAAAAATCTTCGAGCTGGCTTTTCAGCTAGAGGATCTGAGTGCTGCATCCAGAAGCAGCAATATACTCAGCTTATGTTGTTGATAGAGCATTTATTGACCATCTATTTCTAGACCATAAGATTAGAATATCTCCCAAAAACTGACAACTTCCCAAATATCTAAAAACCTACTAACTTGTACTCATTTGATTTTCTATAACATAAGCCAAAGTTCGTAGAACCTTTCAAATACCTAAAAATTCTCTTAACAACTGTTAAGTGTGATTCTCTAGGATCTAATTGGAAGCAAACACATAAGCAGAAGCTCAATAAAATGTCAGGTCTATAAGTAGTTAGGTATAAGAGAGAACCTATCATACCTCTGTATACCTTCTGATCTACCTTATTGCTTACCTCATCCTTCTCCAAAATACATGTAGGATGCATTAGAGTTGTCGCTATCTTGCATTCTGACATGTCAAACCTCTTCAGAAGTTGTTTGGTGTACATGATATGATGGATAAATGTTCCTTCTGGACTTTGGTTAATCTAGATTTCTATAAAGAACTTGAGTTCTCCAATTAGACTCATCTCAAATTCAACCCACATAGACTTAGGAAACTCCTTTCACAAGGTAGTATTATGATCGGGACTTTATAAGTCTTTCGGGATATTGGCTGTAAGTATACAGTCTAGTCGTTTTAGTTTTAAAAGATATCGAACCCACAGAGACTGAGGATCAATATAGTACGATCTTATGTTACTGATTTTAGCTAAAGCTATCGATTTCTTGGTTTTAGGGAGAGACGAAAACTAAATATACTCTTAATTAAAGATATTAACATACCGGTATGTAATAGTCAGACGTCAGGGTTCAATAAGTCATTGGTATATATTAAATGTAAAAACACTTTTCAGAATAAGTTATTTGAATTAAAAACCCTTATCTCACACTCTCGTGTTTATTGACTCAGATTATACTAGCAGCTCTAAAGTTTGCTCTCGCTAAATCATTTAAAAACTGAAAATACTTTTTTGAAAATAAAAATATAATCAACTCTAAAGCGCTCTCGCTGTATTTAGAGTTGATGTTTGATAACTACTATCGGGTAAAAACCTCAAACTCTCGTTGTGTTGATTTTAGACCTAAGTTTGTAATTTACTCTCATAACAAAACAATTCAGTATAGTTTTAGAAATCAAGACCAGAAAAACATTTAATTAATTTTTATGTCAAATCGTTATTGAACCCGTCGGTTCTGTGACCTTACATACCAGTATTAGAGAATTATCCTAACATGCTTTTTATTATGAACGTGCAGAATAAACGATATGGAGATAATAAAATAGGCATGCCAATCAACTTATAAGACAATTTAAGCATGTAAATAAGAACCTGAAAATTATATGAATTAAATTGAAATAATCCTTCAAGTGCCAAAACTTCAAGTTGTAGAGATATTCTTTACGTATAAATTCTGGTTTCGGAAATAGAAACTAAATCTAATGTGCAATAATCCCTCAATGCAAGGAATTATTGCTTTGGAAGGTGAAATTAAAAGGCTAGAAAACAAAAGGGTGTAGTAAAGGAAAATAGCAGCAAAATATGAACTTGCAGAGAAACTAGTAAATGCAATTTCTTGATGGGAACGGGGGAAGAGAAGCTTCAGTCAATAACTTCCCTCTTTATATCTCACTTGCATGACCTAAGTCTCCCCAAATGTAGGGAGCACTCCACTTCGTGCGTAGGAATCGTTCAACTAAAAAACTCGGCTTCGTGCGTATCTGTTCGTGGACTTTACTGATTTAATTAAATGAAGCCCGTGCCGTTCGTCACATTTGGTGTGCCGAGGGGCAAACTTTGTAAGCTGTGCCAGTCAGGGCGAAGGGTTGTGCCATGCGGCACAATGCCTGTCTTGTAAATTCTGCAGAAGACTTCTGCTAAATAGCAGAAGTGTATCACTTGATCATTTCTCTCCCATTTCATCATGTAACTTCATGTGAGCTTGAAGAAGTATAAATACCTGAAAATATAATAAAATACCAACGTGAAGTAATAAACTCGATAAAAATGGAGAATAAGTTCATGTTAATTAAGCTTAATATGGGATACGATTTCGTGTTATCATATTAGCAGAACCAAATATAATATCGTCAACATATATTTAAACTACAAGAATATCATTTTTTAATATCTTACAAAACAAAGTAGTGTAAAACTTTCCTCTGGTGAAATCATTCTCTAAGAGAAAATTGCTTAGTCTTTCATACCATGCTCTAGGAGCTTTTTTCAGACCATACAATGATTTATTAAGTTTGGAAACAAATTATGGGTTCTTATGATTTTGAAAACTAGTGGGTTGGTGTACATACACTTCTTTAATAATGTAACTATTAAAAATGCACTCTTAACATCTATTTGATATAAGATGGTGTTATGATTAATTGCAAAATAAATTTGGAGACAAATAGATTCTAACCTAGCAACCGGTGAAAAGGTTTCTGTATAGTTATCTCCTCTTGCTGACTATAACCTTATGCCACTAGTCTGGCCTTGTTTCTTACAATTCTGCTTTCTCATTCAGCTTGTTTCTGAAAATACATTTAGTTCCAATAACATGAGTTCCTCTGGGTCTAGGTACAAGATCCAAAAAATCATTTATGGAAAATTGATTTAATTCTTCTTGCATTTTTAGAATCCACTCAGTGTCAAGAAGTGCTTGATCATCAGATGTAGGCCTTATAGAGGACACCAAGTCCATAAGCGTCTCTTTAGAAGGTTTGAATAAGGATCTCATTCTGACTTGTTCAATGTTATCACCCAGAATCAATTCTTCATAATGTGAAGATCTTTGTATGTGTTGTATTAGAGGAGTCTGAGTTTCAACAGCTTCTGGTTGAACAACTTCAGAGTCTTTAGTCTCAAATTTTTTAGCAGCAACTTCTTTATCTTCAGAACCTGAACAGGTAACCTCCAGATCTGCAAACTTCTCAACTGGGTTTGATTTTTCAAGGTCAAGCTTATCATCAAATCTAACATGGATTGATTCCTCAACAATTCGTGTTTTAGTGTTATATACTCTATAGCCTTTTGAGCGTTCATAAATCCTCTACCCAATTGTGATCCACTGTCGTGTTCTAAACAACTTGAAGACAATCACATGAGAGACATCAAACCAGTACATCATGGTCATCTTGCTCAATATGATACATTGTTCAACAATCATCTAGATTATTCTGAGGCATTCTACAACCTTCCGTTAACTGATTCCGAGACACTGTCCCTCAGATAACTAGTTAATTCCAAAATGTCTCAACACTATGAGCTGGAAAATAGTAAAACACTACATGAAAATTAGCTAGTTAATTCTCAAGACACTCAGCCAAACAAAAGGAGGAAAAATAAGTTAGAGTCTCGAAAAACTTTACCATAGAAAATGTTGATTCCGGGTACAGAAGATAAGCAATACAATTAAAGTCTTACATATAGTACTAGTTCAAAGGTTGTCGGTACCATCCGTCTTAAGCGCCAAATTGCTAAGGGGACATGTGCAACTCTTCTCCATGGCCAAGATTAGAACAAATATGCCCCTAAGGAAGGGAAACTTGTACTAAGAATGCTATGAGTAGACTAAAGAGACATTGTAGAACTGAGTGTTAAATTAAAATACTCTGTAAATGTAAAGTGTTGATTATGAAATAAATAGCCCAAAAACTGAATCGAACAAATGTGATTGGTATCGTACCTTGTTTCTTATAACACCCAACATCTAGCTTCGTTGAACTTGAATTGAATGAATTAAAGCTAATCACAAACGCAGTAATACATACACAAAATGATTCAATATTCTGTGTTTAAAATTATTTAATGGAGTATAATCAATAAGGGAGGAACAGGAAACCTTAACAAAGAGAGATTTGGAAAAAATGAGATTTGCATATACACATACCTTAATTCAATTTCAATCGCCACTAACACTACGATCCAACTAAACTACCCTTCTCCAGATTGCTGAAACCTTCACATATAAATTGGAGAAAGAGATTAAAGTAGCTCTAGAAGCAGGTGAAGGAAAACCATATAAGAGGGTTAGAGAGAGGGTTTCAAAGAGAGAGGGTTTCAAAGAGAGAGATATGTTAACGAGTGAGAAAACCAACAACAACAACGGCAACATCGAAAAAGAAGGAGACAAAGAAGGCAACCTTCATGAAGATTTCTAGAAACAAATTTACCCGTTTCTGAGTTATAAATTCAATCTATTTTAAGAATTTCTGTTATAGGCACAATAGCTTTTGATTTTAGGGTTTCTGAAGTTTTGAATGGAGAATGAATTTAATAGAGAGAATAAGGTTCCAAAAGTAAGAGAATCATTGGGGGAAGAAGAAGATAAATTAGATAAGGGAGGGTGAATTCAATGGTGGGGTTGATATTTGTGATGGTGAGGTGAGAAGTCGTGAGAGATGATGAGGTTACAGTTTTTGTATGTTTTTTTATTTTGGTAGAGTTGTGATTTTTGGTAAACTCGCAGAATGAAAATAGATTGCGTATTTTATTTTCTTAATTTGTTCAAAAGCCAATAATAGCGCGTTGGCAGAAAGCGCTAACAAATGGGTACACGTGTAATAGCATTTTGAAAAAGCGCTATTAAACTACTTTTTTTATTATTATTTTTACAATCTAAAATAGCGTTTAAGCTATAGCGCTAACAAAGTGGATCTTTTTAATAGCGCCCGTAAAAAAGGGCTATTAAAGGCATATGTGTAAAATAATTAATAGCACTTTTTAAAAAATGCTATTAAATTAATGCTATTGTATGTCAAATTTGTAGTAGTGTTTCCATAATTCATAAGGAGTCTTACCCATAATAGGTCTTATAGAGATCATGTTCTAAATATAGCATGTTGTGTTTACTTCCTCAGCCCATAAGTGCTTAGCCATGTTAGTCTCATTGGTCATGGTTCTAGACATCTATTTCAGAGTTCTATTCTTCCTTTCTACAACTACATTTTGCTGTAGTGTTCTAGGGCAAGAGAAATAACGGGAAATGTCATTCTCTTCAAAGAGTTTTTCAAAATGCTTATTTTCAAACTCTCCAACATGATCACTTCTGACTTTAACAATCTAGACATCCTTCTTGTTTTGCAATTGGTAGTAGAAGTTAGAGAACATAAAATATGACCCATCCTTATGTCTTAAGAACTTAACTCGTGTCCATCTGCTGTAGTTTTTAACAATGACTAAACCATACTTCTTGCCACTGACAGAAGCAGTTTTCATTGGTCCAAAGAGGTTAATGTGTAAGAGTTCCTAAGGTTTAGAGGTAGAAATAAGATTCTTTGCTTTGAAAAAATTCTTTGAAAACTTGTCTTTCTAAAATGCTTCACAAAGAGCATAAGAAGAAAACTTCAGATTTGGAAGGCCTTTAACTAAACCAAGCTTCTTTAGCTGAGAAATTTTTCTCATCCTAACATTGTACCACCCCTTTTCAAACCCCCAACAATTCAATATAAATATAGAGTAAGATATCATGCATACATCAAAGGGTGCCACATGTCGTTTCCACAACGATGAAAACCAACAAAAATACACACAAAAATACATCTGATCATAATTATAACACATTTGAAAACTTCATGTTTCATCAATATGCATATCGCAACGGAATAAATGTTTTCTCAAAATAAATTCATTGATCATATCCCATACTATAACAATCCACCAACATGATGACAATATCATATCATAAACATGTCATATGAAATCCAAATATCGGCACCAAGGCCACTTAACATATTATATCAAATACAATACCAAATAAGAGAAAACATAACCATGTCTCAAAATAACAAACATGATTTCAAATACCCCCCTGTGTTACATGACCAGAGCATCGACTCACTACCTAAGAAAATTGAAATAACCAAACAAGCTCCTCGGCTAATCCTCGTGTACTATTCTTTGAAAACTGCACGATGTCGCAAACTGCATGATATCTTACTCATTAATAACCTGGCCAAATGGCCGACCATTCTCTGATACGACTAATGTAACATCCCTTTTCTAACCTCAAATAATTCAATATAAATACAGAGTAAGATATCAGGCATACATCAAAGGGTGCCGCATGTCGTTTCCACAATGATGAAAACCAACAAAAATACATACCAAAATACATCTGATCATAATTATAACATATTTGAAAACTTCATGTTTCATCAATATACATATCGCAACGAAATAACTGTTTTCTCAAAATAAATTCAATGATCATATCTCATACTATAATTATCCACCAACATGATGACAATATCATATCCTAAACATGTCATACAAAATTCAAATATCGGTACCAAGGTCACTTAACATATTATATCCAAATATAATACCAAATAAGAGAAAACATAACCATGTCTCAAAACAACAAACATGAGTTTAAATACCCCCCCCCCGTGTTACATGACCAGAGCATCGACTCACTACCTAATAAAAGCGAAATAACCAAACAAGCTCCTCGGCTAATCCTCGTGTAAGCACAACTATTCTTCAGAACCTGCGCGATGTCGCATAGAACATCATTACAACAGAAGGGTGAGAATTCACATCATTATAAGCATATATAATATGAACAATGAATATAGCATACAAATAACCAACAATTCATCACACTTCATAATTATAGAGTTCTATAATGTCTCACATAACACAAATCAACATTGAATTCTTCACAAAGAATAACAATTACCAATTATCACACGAGAATCAAATTCAAACACATCACATAATAACTAATGTGACTCCATTGCAATTTAATGCGACTCATTCATGTGGTACCATCGTGAACTTCATGCTCGCCTCGCTTTCGATTCATTTTGAATCAAAGCCACGCTTCCGATCCGGACAAGACCAAAGCCCAAATATACGAACGTATAGTCCACCGCTCCCGATCCACATAGGAGTATCATCTCCCATGAATGCATGTGCAACAAGACTCACAATATATGAAATTAAGATTATCACATAACCTTAATCATTTGAGCATATCACAATAATCCGCACAATTCGAATTATCCTCCAAAATTTTCACAACACACATTCATCATTAATAAAGCAGTCACATAGCATTTATCGATTACACATAACACATAGCATGCAAGCCAATCAATGTTATCTTCTACAATTCAACATTATAAATAAAATATTCACATAGAATTTATCATCTCAACACATCATAATAAAATATAGAAATCAATTGTCAATTCATGTTATTCCCAATCTTCATCGATTCACAACAAACATATACATGTATTTCAAGTATCATGTACCATATACATGTCTCACATATATGTAAATTTCATGTTTAATCAAATATGAATTTAAGATATCCAATACATAGTTCTAACAAATTCTAAATTAATCATAATTATTATAGAATTTAAGGAATAAATAATTCCATGAATGATTCACATACAATTCACATTCATCACCAAGAACATCATTTACATCAGGCTCATCATCAAAACGGGAAATCGTTAACACATCAACATAAAATGACTAAATTTCATAAGTACATGGAAATTAGAATCATACATCAAATAACTCATTTTATTCCATCATAATATATTTCATTGCGTTAGCTTTCCAACGCATCGAACGACACTCGATTCCGACTTACGGTTAAAAACACATCCAAATACATTAACAACTCCAAATTTCATGTATATAACATATATCCAACATATACTTCCATTAAGAACATCAAAAACAAGATTCATACATCAATTTTATGGATTTCTACATAAACCCTAACATACAAAGTTATGAGAAATTGAAATTAAGAACACCCAACATACAATCTACCCATTTCATAGAATATACAACCATAATAACATAGATTCTCCCCCTTAGCTCTTGAAGATCCTCTTCTTCTAGGTTTTGCCTTTTTTTTTCTCTTCTTTCTTCCTCTTTCTCTTCTCTTTCTCCTCTCTCCAAATGAAAAAGTTATGAGACTAAACCTAACTCCTCTTACTATCTTTCTCTAATCAAATGGGCTTAGTGACACACACACACACACACACACACACACACACACACACACTTATTACTTCTATTTCAATTAATTAGGCCCAATATCTATTATCTCATTATTCTACCAATAATTCTAATTACCCAATTAGCATAATAACCACATAATTAAATAATTATCACACCAAATAATAATTAAATAATCATACTAATAATAAAATACCTATTTAATTAAATAAAATAGAAAAATTGGAATGTTACAAACATGGCCCAATCGTCTATGATAGAGCCATTTCTCTTCATTAATAGACAAGAGACATATAACATTTGGTTCTTTCAAATCAGAAAGTGTGATTTTGTAAATGTTGTTCTCCCTATTTCTATTGAATATAATGGAGCCATCTTTTTGACTATCAGCTTTACAGGACTTTTGATTAAATATTATATCATAACCATTGTCAATTAATTGACTTATGGACGATAGATTATTCTATAGTCCATCAACAAGTAAAACATTAGAGATAGAAAGGAGAAAACCATGACCAAGTATTTTGGAGCCTATGTTCTTCCCTTTCTGATCACCTCTGAAACCTACGAAGCCACCAAGCTTAAGTTCCAGGCTTTGGAACATATGCTTTCTTTGCGTCGTGTCGTGAGCATCTAGAGTCCAAGTACCGTGACTGGTATTTTAACTGAGCTGCTAAGGATGTCTACAACATAGATTATCTTGTCCTTAGGTACCAATATCTTTTTGGGTCCTTTCTTGTTAGTACTCCTAAAGTTCTTAACAAACTTGAGTTTAGGTGCAAAAAAACCAAGCCTATATGAATAGTGAAAACAGGTATGAAGATCTTTTGGTTTTTAAAATTCTTGTATGCAGATATCAGATGTCCTAAGAGATGTCGAGACAGTGATATCTAATTAAAACATAATGACAAGATAAATACAATTAAGAGTACTGAAAGTAAAGGAACACACAGAATTGTTAACCCAGTTCGGTGTACAACAACACCTACTCTAGGGGCTACCAAGCCATAGAGGAAGTCTACTAAATAGTATTAGTTTGTAGACCCACAACAAACTATCACCAGTTTATAATCTACTCACCAAATAAATACTCGTGCTTAACTTCTACCTAAGAATCACCTAGGTATGAACCCTTCTCAATTCCGTTACAATCATTATAGTGATGATAACTCTATTACTTAGAAATATTCAGAAGTTATACTTCAAGAACACATAATCACTCAATTCTTAAAAGCTTAAGAATGATTGACAACACTTACAACTCAAAGAGACAGTCCTACTCTGATATCAAGATGATATTAGAGAGGCTCATAATTCACAAGAACACAAACCCTAAAAGCATACAATATGACTCAATACGTTCCACACATTATTTAGGTTTGCAGCTTTCTTTTTATATAGCAATGTCTGGTTAGATTTGGGATTCAAACATACAGCAAATTAGTTGCTGAAAATATGCAGAAATCTCTGCATAAAAATAGGACTTCGATCATATGTTTCCTAAAATGTCTCAACATTTAGAGAAACAAATTAATCTTTTAAATTCAAATAGACTCTATGATTCCTCAGTCTTGAACGCCACATAGGATAGCAAATATTCCATGAATATTCTAAACTTGTTAAAACTATAATAAATCCAAGTGTACATATGTAACAGACACGATGTAGGATACTCTAGATAGGACATCTTGTTCAACTATTATCTCTGCAAGTTAGAACATCCTATTCAACATGTTGCTACCAAGTTGGTTGTACCAAAATTAATACCAACCATAAAAATAGAGAAATAACAATTTTCCCTTAGGCTTTGAAAAAGGTTTTTCTTTAGGCACATAAGCAAGACCTCTTGTTCCGTTTCTGATAACTCCATAGATCATTGAAGCCATTTTACTTCTATCTATGTTTTTAGTCTGAAATGTTTGAAAATATTTGTCATAATTCCCTGTGACATTATCGAAGCGACCACCTGTCCTTCTTGATCCTCTGATTTTTTTTCCTTTTCTTCCAGAGTTGGTTAACCCTTCTATAGAGAAGAGACAACTCATCATCTTCTTCGAAATCTTCTTCAGATTCTCCTTCCTCTTCAGCTTGAAAGGTTTTAGTCTTTTTAGACTTTCCCATAGATTTCAGAGCCATAAATTTTCCTTTTCTTTGAGGCTCATCTTCTTCAACATCTATCTCATGAGTTCTCAAAGAACTAACAAGTTCCTCAAGATTAGTGTTGTTCAGATCCTTAGAAAGTTTCTACGCAGTTACCATAGGCCTCTATCTCTTGGGTGGGATTTTGATAATCTAATTAACATGATCTACAGTAGAGTAACCTTTATTTAGAACCTTCAGTCCTGTAACTAGAGTCTGAAACCTTGCGAACATGTTCTTAACAGCTTCATCATTCTCCATTTTGAAGACTTCATACTTATGTATCTAGGCAAGCTCCTTGGTTTCTTTCACTTAAGCATTTTATTCATGAGTCATTCTTAGTGATTCAGATATTGTCTTCGTTGTATCTCTGTTTGTAATATTTTCATACTCAGTGTATAAAATAGCATTCAACATAATGGTTCTAGCCTTATTATGATTCTTGTACTCTTTCTTTTATTTGTCAGTTATCACTCTTCTTTTAATCTTGTTACCACTAGCATCAATAAGATAAACGTAGCCATCAACTACCATATCCCTTAGATCTACATCATGGTCAAGAAATAAACTTTATATTATTTCTTTCCAATAGTCAAACTTTCTTCATAAAAAATGGGAGGTATGGCACTATAGTAATCTCTTTCACTAAGAACAGGTGCAGCTGGAGGAGTCATGACATTTCCCGTCATTGTGTTTCAAAGAATTTATGGATCTTTATCTAACACAGTAAAGTGTTTGATAACAAGCAATAGCAGAATCATAGCTCTGATGCAAATTGAAGGTTAAGGAAACACAAGAAAAATGGGTTTGAATTGGGTTTCAAGAATAAAAGATTTTTCTCAACTAAGACAAACAAACAAAGAACTTAGAATAAAAATAATGGACACAATATTTTTATCCTGGTTCACTATTAACGAAGCTACCTCCAGTCCACCCGCCAAGGTGATGTTGCCTTCTCACAAGGACTTAATCAACTATAACCAAACTGATTACACACAAAAACCTACTGTCAATACCTTCTTGAGAATCCTGACTATTCTCTAGTCTCTTAAGGAATAAAATCAACTCATAAGTTGAGATACAAAGGTGTGTTTACAAAAATGCTTCTTAATAAGCAGATTACACAAATTGAAATACAATGAATAACACAAAGTTTTAGAGAGAAAGTGTATGAAAAAAATCCTTGCTTTACAGCTTTTCTCATAAAGATGAAATTTTTAAGATCAAGATTGTTGTGCAAATGTTCACATGGGAGTAGTATCAAGAGTTCTTCTTTTAATTCTTCCAAGTCTTCTTATATAGGCATAGAAAGATCCGTTGAAGGGTGGAGATGAAATTCCACATTTCTTAGTTGTATTCTTACATAACGGTCAGTGAGAATGATAGACAAAATGGTACAATAGTACTGTCCTTGCATCACAAAATCAGTGTAGTGGAAGGAATATTTGATCTTGTACCATGTATGATTTTGTCACGTAAAAACTTTTTGATCTTATCTTCTAATTCGAGGCTTCAGAATGCATGTTGATAAAGCATGTTTAGAAGGATCAAAAGATGAAGGAGAGTCTTCAGAACCGTATCTTCAGAACTTGTTCTCAAGAATCTTGTCTTTAGAGTCTTTAGAACTTGGTCTTTAGAACTTGTGTCAAATGTTAGAGCCTGAAAAAAAATCTTCGGAAGCACCTTTATCAGAGTAAGAGTCATAATCCATTTGATGAGCATTTGATCAGAAGTATTGTCAAAGAGTGTTCAAGAACTTGACTTTTCCTTATAAAGCGCACTTTGTTATCTCTTCAAAGTTAAAGTGTGTTGATTCCAAAAACAGATGGTGTCACACGCCATTCTATCAGAGTCAGGACATGTTATCAAAAAATACTCACTAGACGAAAATCATTAGGGTACAAAATTGTTCTCTAAGAAACATTACATTGTTATCATCAAAACTAAAGGTCAGATGCAAAACCAAATGTTGTTCTTACAATTTCCCCCTTTTTAATGATGACAAAATCATGTATTTTGATAAATAAATTTTACTTGCTTAAAACACAGAAAACATATCAGAGTGAATTAGAAATCTCACTTGAATTTATTCTATAAAAAATTATCTCAACTTGTATTTGTGGTTACACATAAATTTGGTAGAAACTCAAATCATAAACCAAAAACCAAAGCGTTCTGTTATGGAATCAAAATTGGTTGGAGAATCGATGGTTGCGATGGAAAATGGTAGACTTGAGCTTCATATGCTGAGGTAGAGGAACTGACCTGCGAGATTAGCACTCCAACGCTTTAGTCACAATATGAAGAAAAAGATTTAATGAAATTTGATTTTGAAAATGTGTACTTATAATTCTTCTTATATATCATTTATTAAATGGGAAGAATAATAACAATCCGTTATTTTCTCAACGTGGGATGCAGGGAGGCATTGAATGTATCCTGACCCTAGTTCCCTAGAGTGATTCCCTTGTGCTGCGAGCAACTTGAACAAATCATTTTTTTTCTTCAGATTATCGATCAATGGCCATTTTAATCGGCCCTAAACATAAGGATTTCATATAAATCCAATATATTAATTCAAAAATTTGAAAAATTCGAATTCGTTTATTTAAAATATTTTGATAAAAGTATACACCATGAAAATGTCAGATCAAATTAAATAGGTAACAAGACAAGTTCTCGTAAATCTGACGTAGTAAAAATATAATATTCAAAATATCTCTCTTTATTTGGCCATTGAAATAACACCTAATCTACAATATAAGAAAAGTATAACTTTTCTCAACTTTATTTCTAGTTGTGACACTTGGCAGCATGAGCAGAGACTATCAGATTTTCCCATATTCTGATTTTCCTAATTTTCCTAATATTCCCACGTCTGTTTTCCTTCCCTCCACCTTCCACTTTCCACCGGTTACACATGCAACCAAATATTTCATTACAAACAATTATTCCTCCATCTTCCACATTCTAAAATGGTTTTATCATTACTCTTAGATATATAACCGATCATACTCGCACATTCTCTATAATGTTCATCAAACCTAATCGTGGAAATTTTGGTTTATACCATTTTTGCAATTCCAGTCATTCCCACGACTATTCATGGTCAAATATGTGATAATTGCTTTGTATTTTTGACTAATTAGTTTTATACTGTTTTGATATTTAACATTTGTTCCTTTATTTTCTTGATAGAAAATATCTTTCATGTTATTTGCAGGTTGAATTTCTAGTCTATCATTCTCAAGTACCAATTAGAAAATATCTTTTCATGTTATTTGCAGGTTGAATTTTTAGTGTATCATTCTCAAGTACCAATTGGTGTCACTCCATAGTATATGATTGGTTTTTTCCATGTGTTTTTTCCAATCCCTATTTTCTATTCTTTTAGTATCAATTTCAATATTGTCCCTGATTTTTCTTTTCTTGCAGTGTCATTTTAGATTGGTGTCACTCCATAGTATATGATTGGTTTTTTACATGTGTTTTTTCCAATCCCTATTTTCTATTCTTTTAGTATCAATTTCAATATTGTCCCTGATTATTATTTTCTTGTAGTGTCATTTTAGATTCCGCCGTCACTTTGGTAATCCCTGCTTTTTGGATTTTTTCTAGTGCATGTTGTAGCAAGCATCTTTTATACGATTCGTTTAGAATAAACATATATCTGACGGTTTTTCTTCGACCACCTCCTTCTGTTAGTGTTGAACTTATTGCCAGATTCTTTTTTGGCTGCCCTGAAAGTTTGAACAGTTGAAGTAGAATTCATGTTGGGTGGTGTCAATATACAATGGAGAATATGCTTGGAATTATTGGATTATGCTTGCGCAAGTTTTGTCGAAATTGTAGATATTATAATATGTAAATAACATAATATTTTATATTAATTCATAGAATTAAGAAATATTTTTGTTAGGTCAAATTAAGAAATTAAGTTTATCCTTATATATATATATATATATATATATATATATATATATATATATATATATATATATATATATATATATATATATATATATATATATATTAAAATGAAATGTATAAAATTATTTTTATAAAATATTATTGATATTTATTTACTGTAATATCAAACAAAACAATACAATATTAAAAATTAAAAATGTATACATAATTTTGAAATATATAAAAAAATAGAATCAAAGAATAAAGAAAAAACAATATTTTTTAGGAATTATTGATTGATTGTAATTTTTAATTTTTGATATAATGTGACTGTTATTTTTAACTTCTTATTAATAATAGTCCAAGCATTATGGTCTATTTGCACCTGATTTTAAAGAATAGTTTGTTGGTATAATAAAGCAGTGCACCTATTTTCTTGATATGGAAATTGTTTCGTGAAATAATTGATATATTATTATAAAATAACCTTTAATTTTTTATATTGTAAGTGCAAATGTTAATAAATAAATTTCATCGATGGATTGATTTTATGTTGATTTTATGTTTGTGTGATATCTATATTAAATCTTAATAATTATCAAAATTGTAGATATTATAATATGTAAATAACGTAATATTTTTATTAATTCATAGAAGTAAATAATATTTTAGTTAGGTCAAGTTAAGACATAAAGTATATATATATATATATATATATATATATATATATATATATATATATATATATATATATATATATATATATATATATATATATATATATTCAAATTGCATATTACAACTTACAAGATTATGTAAAAAAAAAAAATACACAAAATATTATACTACAAAAGATTGAGATCGTTATTTATTTATTTATATATATTTTAATTCCGCTATCAAAGAGTTTTTCAATTTTTTTGAAGTTTAAAAATAAATTTACTTAAATGTAGCCCGGGAAAAATGTATTATTTTTTACAATTAAGTTTGTTAGTAATATAGAAATCAATGTGTCAAATATTTATAAGTAAAAAAAATACTAGACAAACATACATAAATAATATATGTGTTAAATAACATTATAATTATATGCTAATATAAACAACTCATAATTATATATATATATATATATATATATATATATATATATATATATATATATATATATATATATATATATATATATATATATATATATATATATATATATACCGTTATCAAAGAGTTTTTCAATTCTTTTGTGAAGGGTATGAAAACACATAGAAAGGGGGGTTTGAATAAGTGATTTCTTTTTGCAATATAAAAATGACACGATATTTTTATCCTGGTTCGTTATAACTCAACTACTTCAGTCCACCCGTCAAGATGATTTCGCCTCTCTTCGTCGAGGACTTAATCCACTATAATCAAAACTGATTACAAGTGCCCAACCATTTGTAGTGACTAACAATACAATGCACAACCAACTGTCGTGACTAATAATACAATGCATAACCAACTGTCGTGACTAATAACCTTGCACAAGCCAACTGCTTGTGACTAACAACCTCTAAGACTAAACTAGTCCTAGCCCTCTTGAGAAATCTGACCCAACTGGTCTCTCAAGAAACGATTACAAGTTAACAGTAGTGTTTCAAATTGCTTCTAAAAAGCTTTAATCACAATTGTGATATTTCACTAAGTTTTTAGTACAAGAGATATGAACTCAGAATAGTAAAGATAATGTTCTTCAGCGTAAGAGTTCTTAGTTTGTATATGAGCAAGTGTTCTTTCCTCTTTGTATGTAAGCTTTTATATGTTCTTCATTTTTCTTTTTGTATATGGCTCACACTTTTCTTTTATAAGATTATAATATATATATATATATATATATATATATATATATATATATATATATATATATATATATATATATATATATATATATATATATATATATATATAGATATATAGCTTCAAGAATTTGTCTGTTATCTTGATCTTTGGAGAGAGCATTGAATGCTTGCGTGTTTGCTTTTTTGGTTTTTGTTTCTCCAACGAACTGCATGTGCGTTGCTTCTTCAATCAACCTTGGGAATTGTTCCATTTAAGTGCTTCAGCCGTCTTTTTAACAATTATGTTTTTAACGGCATCTTATCTTGATTCAAAACTTTGTATTTATTCATTTTGTTCTGACTTGTATATATAAATTCTAATAGAGTTTGTCTACATTGATTGGTGCATTCAGAAGTTACCTCATTAGAGCTTCAGCGGCTTTTCTTTTCAGCGTTTGTTCATGTTCTGATGGCACTTGTATTAGAGCATCTTCTGAAATGAGAGATATATAATTAGAGTATCATATTTACTTATACAAAATTTATTTACTTGTTATCATCAAAACACTAAAATATGATTAGAACCAAACTGTGTTCTAACAATCTCCCCCTTTTTGATGATGACAAAACATTTAAGTTCTGATCAGAAATTTTGTATATAAGAAGACAATCTCCCCCCTGAGATGTATAGTCTCACCCTGAAATAAATACTTGGAAGAAAATTTAGAAGATAACTTCCCTGAGTATATTTTTTTCTTCAGCGTATCTCTTGAGAAGATTTGCTTGTATTTCTTTTCAGAGCACTTATTTAGAAGATCTGCATGATTCTTTTTCGAAACATTATTTTCATATGATTTTCCTGCAGCTTTCAGAAAAAGAAAGGAACGGTACAACAATTCTTTGTACATTTGTCAGTAACTGTTTTGAGGTTTTATCATAAATGAAAACATTTTCGTGTTTCTGCATGTGTCTATTGATATACAGAGTGAACTTCAACGCTGGAGACACTCCTGACATCATACTACACTTCCTTGATTTGTGCAAGAGGGATGGTACACCAATTGACCCAGCATGGTTTCAAGGCAGAAACAACCCTCTACCAGTAGTTTACAAAAAGAAGAAATCCAAGAAGAGGAAAGTTGTTGAAGAAGGCACTTCTACGAGAGCTCCCAAGGTTCAGAAGACAAAGAAGAAAAAGTCTTCAGGTAATCCTTCTACCTCTATCTCTGTTGTCAATTCTGAAAATATAGAAACATCTGAACAACCCCAAACATCAGAACATCAAACAGCTCAAACATCTGAATTGCTTGTATCTCAACAATTGAATCCCCTGTACATCAAACTTCTGACCCTCTATCATCTCCAACAAGTGAACTACCACCACCCCAAACAACTCCACCATCTCTATCTTAAACATCCGCACCACCCTTACTTCATTCATCTGAACCTATTTCACAACAAACTTCTGGCCAACAAAATCTCGATGCTTCAAACTCTGAAATTGACCCCACAGTTCCTCCAGTAATTCAAGAACAAAACCAAAACATGCACAAATGTTGTCTGATATAGATAATTTTGAACTTCCACCAGAACAAACTGAACCCTCTAAATCACTAGAAGCCATAACAATCACTCAGCCTGAAAACCAACAAGAAACTGTGATACCAGCTCCCCAACATACTAATCTAAACACTTCAAAAATCCCACCTGAAACAGAACTTCCAATCCCCACATAAAGAGAATTTTCACCTACATCACTAACAGAACCTCCACCATTCTCACAAGCAGAACCTCAAATCCTCATTAAAAATAAGCCTCAACCTCAACCACAAATCTCAACCCAAACTTCACAACCTTATGAGTGGTTCATAGGCTCATGGGACATTCCTGGCTACACATGCCCATTAGCTACAATCATTCCTGAGACTCCAACTCACAACATCCTTACAATACTTGAGTCATCAGAACAACCTCCCACTCCCTCTCCAAAACACATCTCAATCCCATCCTCACCAGAAGTTTATATCATCTCACCCTCACCTTCGCCACATGACTCACCAATGTCCACCTCTGAACCTCAACCAATCCAACATTCTGACAAAAATATATCTGATGATCCCACACCAACTCCAAATGCTATCCCATCAGATGTTCAAATATTATTTTAGAATTTTGAAATAGAGATGCAGGATTGGATTCAAAAGCTGCATGTTGATTATGCAAACAGTGCAAGTCCCATTGCTTCAGGAGCTCTTTGGGATGCATTCAGACATGGATTCAACTCTGAATCTCTCAAACTCAAAGAAGTGTGCCGTACTCATGCTAATGAGAAATTTTCTAAGTGTCTGCATCTAGTCTTAACTATAGTAAAGGATATCTTGGCTTTAAGGCCATCTTTGCAGATTAGTGATTCTCCTTGGTACTCACCTTCTGACCCTATGGATATCAGCAATACTGAAGATTCTTGTTCTCTTGTTTTATTGAAACCCCTTCCTGCCTATGTGCCCAAGGCTGCTCCTCCTAGAAAAATACCTACCTTGATGGTAGATGTTGACTCCTTGGTGTCCAAGTTCATAACTGCTCCTCTAATGATTGGAGCTTCTGACGTCACCTCAACTTCGGCTTCAAATTCTCTAGGGCTTGAAACGCTAAATAAACTAAAGAAGGAGAATGCAAGTGTTAAAGAACGACTGGACAAACAGGATGGGACGAACATGGAAATCAAGTCCTGGATGGCTAAGCAAGAAGGAGCCACGAGTGAGATCAAAAACCTTCTAATGTCACTTGTCCCTCGACAACCCTAGTTTTCTTCCGTGTTTCGTCCGTATGACATTTTCTTGTGTGTTTTTTTGTCTTCATTTATGTTACTGTTGAATTCTTTTTGTTTGTGTTGCACTTATCTCATCTATGAATATCGTCTTGCTTTATTTACAAGTATTGTTTTTTATTACGCTTTTTGATTATGACAAAAAGGGGGAGAAATAGTAGTGAAATTTTGACTTGATATGGTTTAACAATTAAAAATAAAACCTCAAAACAGTTACTGACAAATGTACAAAGAATTGTTGTACCGTTCCTTTCTTTTTCTGAAAGCTGCAGGAAAATCATATTAAAATAATGTTTTGAAAAAGAATCATATAGATCTTCTAAAGAAGTGCTCTGAAAAGAAATACAAGCAAATCTTCGGAAGAGATACGCTGAAGAGAAAAATATACTCAGGGAAGTTATCTTCTAAATTTTCTTATAAGTATTTATTTTAGGGGGAGACTATACATCTCAGGGGAGATTGTCTTCTTATATACAAAATTTCTGATAAGAACTTAAATGTTTTGTCATCATCAAAAAGGGGGAGATTGTTAGAACACGGTTTGGTTCTAATCATATCTTAGTGTTTTGATGATAACAAGTAAATAAATTTTGTATAAGTAAATATGATACTCTAATTATATATCTCTCATTTTAGAAGATGCTCTAATACAAGTGCCATCAGAACATGAACAAACGCTGAAAAGAAAAGCCGCTGAAGCTCTAATGAAGTAACTTCTAAATGCACCAACCGCTGTAGACAAACTCTATTAGAAGTTATATATACAAGTCAGAATTTATATATACAAACTCTATTAGAACCTGTTCTGAGTTGTATATATAACTTCTAATAGAGTTTGTCTATAGCGGTTGGTGCATTAAGAAGTTACTTCATTAGAGCTTCATTAGAGTATCATATTTACTTATGTTCAAATAGATTTTCATAAAAATTATTTTTGAAATACCACTTTTTGAAAAAAATGCGATTTTGACTATGTTTTAGTCTTCAATAATGTTTGTTTATGTTATAGGATGTCAAAAGTAATGTTTCAATTTAGAAAAAACGAATATAAAAAAACTTGTAATATTTTGAAAAATTATTTAGTAAAATCTATTTTCAAAAATACAAAGAAAAAAATCCATTTTTTAAAGCTGAAACACACTAGCCCTTAACCATTAGATTGAAAATAATTATGAGTCAAGATGTGAAGTAAGTTATAATAACTTACTCATGGAGTAAGAATATCCCTCCTCATATCTAGTGACTCCCGCTCAATTATGTGGAATCAATTGTTTCTCTCATTTAGGGTCTGTTTGGTTCGAGGTAGAGCGAGGAGAGGGGAGGAGAGAGGAGGAAATACTTATAATGAAATGTGTTTGGTTCAATTTTTAGGAGAAGAGAGGAGATGAGGGGTGGGGAGGGGAGCAAA